>NC_052503.1:28140588-28440588 GCF_016617805.1 Bactrocera tryoni | reverse complement strand
ATAAAACGCATTTGATTGATCAGCAAGACAGGGCATTTACCCATTGACAGATGGGATGATGAGTAAGCATTTTTCTTGGAAAAAATTAAAGACTTATGAGTTAAGGAGCATTTTCTGAGGAGACCTGCTCTATATGGAATATAGCATTTTAGGTTATCATTGAAATTATGAGCAAATTTACCTTTATAAGATGTTGGTTTGAAAGTCGTGCTGGGTAATAGCAAACAATGAAATTCGATGAAAAAATCAAACGAAATACGGGCGACTGTCTGTCCGTCCGTGCAAGCTGTAATTAGAGTAAAAATTAAGACATCTTCATGAACTTAGACGTATTCCTTGGTAAAAAAACACGAGTTCGTAGATGGGCGTAATCGGACCACTGCCACGCTCACAAAACGCCATTAACCGTGGCAAGGAGCATTCGTGGGAGGAAAATTTTGAAAAAGTGGGCGTGTCCTCGCCCTATAATAAGTCTAATCTATATATCTCCTAAACCAAATACGCCTACAGCAAATACTATAAGAACTTCTACGCACAATGTCAAAATAAATAAAATTGGATAATAACCCCACCCACTCTCCATATAACGGTACCCTTAAAAGCTACTAAAAGCGCTATAAATCAATAACTACATACCAGAGAGATTTAATTTTACCCTCGAAATTATATGGAAATGCTTTAAATGAGTCGGGGTCAAAATTGGACGGTGAGCGTGGCACCGGCCACCTTCAGGTGAAATCACATATCTCAGAACCTGCTCCAGCGATTTGGTTCAAATGGTCAAAATCGAACCGAAACTGCTCAACTTCTTATGTAAGTACCGAATATGTGGACCTTAGTACCTATAGTTGTCTTTTGACCAAAAATATCGGCCAATATGTAAGATATATATATAATTGAAGTTCAGAATTTCAAGAATTCCTTTCTGGTAATAATTGGTTTTCCAATAGGGTCGCTACAAAAGTAGACCGATAGGGACAGCAAACGACGCTATATTTTTTCCTGCTCTTTTGACATTTCTCTTCAGTGAGGTTTGCCATTTCATCATGGAAATATATACGATCCAACAATGAGTAGAAATTATTAAAATTTACTACGGAAATTCGGAGTCAGAGTCAATAAGAGCAGAGTTTTCAATAAGAGCGCTACAAAAATTTTTTTAAGTTAAACAAAAACGATTTGGGATATCAGTGAAATTCTTTATTCCTGTGGATGTAAATTCATACATACTCCGTTAGTCACCATTGCATCTCGAAAAAAGTACGGTTTGGTGCGCTTATGGGCCGGCGGCGTCATTAGGCTTTACTTCTTCCATGATCATCAAATCGGCACGTTACTGTGAATGGGAATCCTTACCGCACAATGATAACCGGATATTTTTTGTCCGAATTGGATGATATGGACTTGGCCAAGCCACACAGCCAATGTCACACTCGATTTATTGAAAACCAAGTTTGGTTAAAGTGCTATCTCACGAAATGGCCCAGTCGATTGGACGTCTCGGTCGAGCGATTTGACGCCGTTGGACTATTTCCTGTGGGGCTAGGTGAAGTCTATGGTCTATGCCAACAAACCAGCGACGATTGTTGGGCTTCGTATGAATCCAACATGAAATTGCAGCAGTATCGGGCGATTTATGCTTGAAAACCTTCGAAAAACGGGTTCAGCGTCTGAACTTCTGCAATCGTGCCGTAGTGGCCATGCAAAATAAGTTCCATACATAATGACATACAATAAAGAATAACATTGTGACTTTCGAACTTTCGGGTGACTTTATACCGCATATATCAGCCAACATGTGAGTTATCTGAAACTCAATGAAATGATAAGGGAAGTGGGCCAATGAATTTTAATTTTTTTTTCCAAATCGATCCTACTCGAGTGAGAGACACTTTTAAAGTTCAGCATTTCAACAGTTTGCCACTCGAACGTTTGTTATATAGCTTTGACCGTGTCTAAGTGAGGACTAATGATTCTGAGCAGTGTTTGGACATGTTTAAGCCTTATAAATTCGAGTTGTATATGGCTCCAGCAACTATTTCCTGTTCTCAGATTTCAAAAGAATGCTCGCTGTGAAGAAATTATCATCGAATGATAAGGTGATTGCCGAAACTGAGGACTGTTTTGAAGCAAAGAAACAAATCGTACTATCGGCGATCGTTTGTTATATAGCTTTGACCGTGTCTAAGTGAGGACTAATGATTCAGAGCAGTGTTTGGACATGTTTAAGCCTTATAATTCCGAGTTTTATATGGCTCCAGCAACTATTTCCTGTTCTCAGATTTCAAAAGAATGCTCGCTGTGAAGAAATTATCATCGAATGATAAGGTGATTGCCGAAACTGAGGACTGTTTTGAAGCAAAGAAACAAATCGTACTACAAAAATGGTATCGAAAAGTTAATCGCTATAATCAGTGTATCACCCTTGAAGGGAACTATGTTGAATAAATAAAATTAATTTTGCCAAAAAAATGTCTATGATAAGCCGGGGACTTTTCAAGCGACCTGTTATATATGTGAAACATATACCCGTAGCTTTTAGTTCTTTTCACAGTTACCTTCTTTTAGAAGCAGGTCTTTTGTGGCCAACCTCAAAAATATTTAGTATAAAATAATAAAAGTATCTTAGTACATAACTTTTCTTAAAATCCAATCTGTTGTTTTATATATCAACCAAGCTGTTTATTAGCCCACCGAAATGTAGGCAACATTTTTAATGCTACTTGAGCCGTTGCTAAAATTATTATTAACGAGTGAGTTCCTTACATGAATAATTAATTTTGTCATCCCTACTGGTACCTCAGTTTTTGATATAACGATCTTGAAATTTGCTAACGCACTTTTCTCTCCTGGAAGTGGCTTATTTTTCGGAACCACCAATATTGGTTCCCTAGTGGATATAGCTGTCGTACAAACTGACCGATCCAAATCAAGTTCCTGTATGGATAACTTTTTTATTTAAGAAGATATCTTAACGAAATTTAGGAAAGATTACTCTTCAAGGCAACGGTATAATCTCCGGGTGTATTGTTCAGATCGGACCACTATAAAATATAGCTGCTATACAAACTGAACGATACAAGTCAAGGTAAAGATCTCCATAAAAAATCTTTTGAGGTTACAAGATAAGCACACATTTTTTCTTGCTTTTTATTCATTTATTGTTTGCGAAATATTTCCTACAGGGCACACAGGTGAAGATACGCGAAATATCCAATTGTGTATATGTACCAACGGCATGTATATTTCTTTCGGACACAACATCCATAAATACATTTGTTTATAAAATTGCGCCGATTTGTGTGAGCATACGTATCTATTTTTTCGATTGTCTATGGCGGTGCTTGTGCGTGCTATGTGCTGCTTGGCGGCTGTCATGCCGTTGATGCGGCACAGCAGGTAAATGGACTCCCATTTTCATAAGGCACATTATATATGGCAGCTGAGCAAATAAACAAACTTACATGCAAATGTAACTGTATACAACGCGCACCGCTGGAAAGTGGCATCAAAATAAATTTAAAAAGAAAATTTCATTAAAATTATAAATAATATTTTTTTTGGTAATTTTTATTAAATTTCCTACAGGCCACAATTAGTAAAGTGTATATGAATGGGTAACGTGCAACTCTTTGCTTCCTCCGCTTTAATTTCCCATAGTGTAGCGATGCAAGTACCTTTTAGTGCCACCACACATACACACATGCCCTCAGACCTACAAATAATGCCACTCTTCAGTTGTCCTTTTGTTTCAAGCGCTTCATTTAATTGTCCGCGTGCCATCATATTTATTTATTTATGTATAATTTTATCGCATATCCGCATGCTTATTTGCTTGTCTGTTTGCTTGGCCAGTTGACACTCTCCCGCCTTGGCGCGCTCCACTAATGTACTCACAGGACTCGCGGGAGGCATTCACCAACTGTTCTGTGGCAGTGTTTGTCGAATGGTTACTATAGAAAACTGACCTACAATGGGTTATGGCATTAAACGGTATTGGCATTTTGTGATTACATTGAGTTTTTCGGGGGAAAAAAAGAGGAGGTTATCAATTCAAAATTGTTGTGAATAAAGTATCATACATTTTCACCAACATTGATGTCTGGTGGAAAGTCGGTGATCTCTATATTGGGTCTATTTGGGCTTAAAGCAGATCTGAACTCAATACATTAACTTCTCGCGTACCGATTTCACATTTTTCCGTTATTAAGCTAAAAGACCGTGAAGAATCGATTCGGCGACGTTCGCACCAACCCGGACTGACGTATGGAACGACTTGGCGCATTTTACATCGATATCTTAAATTGAAAGCGTACAAAATAAAGCTTGTGCAAAAACTGAAGCCGCTCGACCCAGCCAAGCAACATCGCATCGCTCTATGAGCTCTTAAAAAGTTCCAAGAAAATTCTACGTTTTCGAGCCAAATTTTGTTCAGCATTGAAGCCCATTTCTAGCTTAACGGGTATGTAAGGAGTAATCTGAAGAGATTCAAGAGCTGGCATTTCATCCAGAAAAACAAACGCTTTGGTGTGGTTTGTGGGCCGGTGGAATCATCGACAATGGCGACCGTTATGGTGCCATAATAACCAACTATTTGATGTTAGACTTTTTCTTGTGGGTTGTGTAAAGTCTAAGGTCCATGCGAAGAATCCTGTTTCGTTTTAGGCCTTGGAGCAAAACATCACGCTTGTCATTTGCCAGTTACCAATCGAAATGTTCGAACGAGTCATCGGAAATTGGATTCAACGAATGGATCATCTGGGAGCCGCGACCAACATTTGAAAAAGATAATCTTCAAAAACTACATACCAAAGAATATTGTTTTGAATATTAATAAACATTCCCCATTAAATTCGAAGTTTCTGTGTTTTTGCTTTAAAAAAGTAGGGAACTTCGATATCGCTCTTTACGATATCTAGTTTTATACGTTCACATAATTTTGCTAAGGTAGCTTATATACTGACGAAAGTTCCAAAATCTTTGTATTAGGACGCTATGAAGAGCATTAACCTGATTTGATAAGCTAACTCAACCGTTAGTTCGAAAATGTTTATATTAGCGGAAGTATTGACCCGATTTGACCGATTTTTGACATCCGGTCATATTATCATCAGAAAAGGATTACTTCCGAATTTCAATTAATTATATACAGCTGTTGACAGCTAGTTAGAAATGGTACATACATATGTACATAGTTTGAAGTAAATGATGCTGTTTTCCAATAAATCACGTATTTTTACTGCTTTTTCACTCATTTTATTAAAACTTACGTTAAACTTAAACTCTGATAGTAAAAATTTTAATAAAAAATTATTTTTTTTTTGAAAATTTTAACAAAAATGTGTAGAATCAACGATTTGAGTGCGACAGCTAATTAGAAACGAAAATATTTTACAAGCAAAAAGTACTGTTATTAAAAAAAAATTGCTTACTTTCAGGTAGTATTTTGTTACCTAACCCTTTTACTTTAAGGGCGTATTCTGGTCTAGAAATTTAAAAGAATCTTTTTTTATATTTTCAAAGTTTAACCATATATATGTGTATGTGAATATGTGTACTAGAAGATTTTTCAAAATTCAAATTATTTTCGGAGATATAGGCATTTTTCTGACCCGGCATCCGAACTGGTTCGGCCGGAACTAATCGAACAAAAGACTACGCGTTTTTCTCAAAACTGACTTTTTCGAAACGATACCCACGATTTCTCAGGTTCTACTGGACCGATTTACTTGAAATTTTTAAAGAGTCTTCTTTATAGGCTTGTCTATGGTTGGAACTAGCCTCATCCCCAAATTTTTATTTTTATTATTTTTTAAAAATTCGAAATAGTCAGAAAAAGTGATCCAAACTTTTTTTCCGGCAGTCGCCGCTTTTCCGTAGTTCCGGCCATTGCGACATTATTCTAGATTAATAATCTATTTTTTTTGTTTCAGATAACTAGGAGGGTTGAAATCATGGGTATGGTCAAGTGGAAATTTTTAGAGACCCCCCACTTCGTCAGCTCATAATTTTTGAAATTTTTTACTTCTTTTTGTTTTTAAGTTTTTTTTGTACTCTTCTAAAATTAGTAAATAATAAAAAAATGGATAGTAAAAATATTAATTGCCTTTTTTACGACACTTTAAAAATTACCTGAAATTCATGCTTCTAGACCAGAATACGCCCTTAATACTACTTCACATCGATTGCGAATTGACGTTATAAAGCTCTGACAGCGCACCACTATGTAGTGTTGCTTGCCAAGTCGTCTTAATTTCATTAAAAATTACATCCATATTTGTGATATTTTTGGTACCTTCAGCTTTTTAGACATCAACCCAGATGTGTTCTCTTTAGGCCACTCTAAAGCATTCATGGAATTTTCAACAAAAAATCTTTGTGTCAACTTTCCCGTATGCTTTGTATTGTTATTTTTTTTTTGGAATTCCCATATAACAGGCAAATTCCTGCTTAGTCCATGTTAGAATGACATTTTTTAGAATGCCGACGTATTTTTCCTTTTTTAAAATTACATCAATCGTATCGAGCGGACCTACACCATCCAAGGAAAAAAATTTCATGATTGATCCTCCACCAAGCTTCACTAAGCGGGATACAAAGCGAGGATCAAATTCTTGACAGATTGGTCGGCGAACACACCTTTGACCATCAGGATCTATGCGCTTAACTTTGTTTACCTCGCTCCAAACAACATACTGCCATTGATGTGTTATCCAATATCAATAAGAGATGGAAAAGTCTACGCGTTGTTTACTTTGAATTTTAGTCAGCAATGGTTTCCTGCGTGCTGCCCTACCGTGAAGTCCAAATTCGACCAGACGACGGGAAGTTGTTTTCTTGGATATTTGGACATTATATTGGTCTTCAGTTTTTCAATTTAGAATGTCAGTGGAACTCTTTTTTGGGTCTCTTCGGGCGATGGTAATAATTCAGCGGTATATTTCTGTTGAAGTTCTTAAGGTTTTTCCTTTGCATGTAACATTGGAAATAGTTTTAAAATTCTGTATATGCTTAGGACATTGAAAATAATTTTATTGTCCTGATTCAAAATTTCAACAGCTGTATCTCTTATATTGATATTTTGGGTAAAAATTCAGCTGTAAGCACTGTGGTCTACATATTCTGTGCCTAGAATCTTGGGAAGTTATGGACCGATGTCGAAAATTTAGAGTTGTACCTTAAAGTTATTATTTATCTATGATTTTGTTCCGATTGCGTTGTTGCTGCTTTGTTTTTTGTAAATTTTCAACATAATCGTTACATGCCCATCATCCAATTACACCTATATCCACACTATCGAAAGACGTGCCCACAAGATTTATCTCGAGCAAAATTTGGTTAAAATAGCTTTAGTGATTTGTGAGATATACACATCAAACATATTAGAAGGCGAGGACACGTACGTTTTATAAAAATGTCAGCCCACATATGCCACCCCCTGCTGCAATCCCTGGCCTCAATTTCGTGTTTTATATAATTTGTGGCTTAATTATGGCATTTTATCGATTTTCGATTAACCGCATTTTGTGGGCGTGGCAATGAGCTTACATATATGTACGTATATACACACATATATATACATATATTAAACATATACTCTTTTTTATCTCAGTCTTCAACGAACCGTTTGGTGAATAATACTATTAAATTCTTTGCCAAAATGTTGCTACAGTATAAAAATTTTAAATTTCCATATCGATATTTATCGATAAAAATATTTGTTGATATATCGAATGTTTTCGATATTATCAGATATTAAAAATTGTTAGCTATTTTTCAGCAAGATTGTGCGTAATTGAAATTTTATTATTATAAACATTCTTGTATATATCCGAATTAAGATATCGATAAATTTTCTCATCTTTCTAACAAACACTTTAATTTTATTACAGAATGAAAGCGTTATTAAAATTACTCAGTAAGTTAGGTTAACAAATTGTTTTTTTATCGATAAAATATTTATCGAAATATGGAATGTTATCGATATTATCGGATCTAAACAATTGGTCAGTATCGTTGATCAATACCATTACGCGTAATTGAAATTTTATCGCTATTAACATTCTTGAATTAAGATATCGATAAATTTTTCTAATCTCACAAAAACTATAAACGGTAATTTGATGACAGTATAAAAGAGATTTACTACTCAGTGCGTTAAGTGTAACAAATTTCTTTTTATGATGTATATTTATCGATAACATATCGATTTTTTTCGATATTTACTTTTATTGTCGTCGAAATTGAAAAAAATCGATGTTTTAGAAAAATAATTATTTAAACTTTTTTTTTTTATAAATATATGTATGTATATTCTTTGCAATATTATTCAAATTTACAAAATTTTCGAGGAATTATATATTAAGTTTATAAAATATAATTGACAATTTTTTAATAATCTATGAACATACATATGTACATATTGCGTGATAGTCCCACCAACATTGTATGATAGTGTTTGTAATTTATTGGGTATTCTAAGATACATTAAAATGTCCTTAAAATGCCTTTAATGCATATATTTTTTTACATTAAAATATTTATTTAAAATTTCTTGAAATATTTTTTTTATTTCTTTAGAAAAAAAATATTTTTAATATAAGTCATGGATTCAAATAAATTTCACAAGTAACTAAGCTCACTTCAGTCGAATGATTTTCATTGCTAATGTTTATAGGCATGGCTTATTTTAAGGCGAGATCTTCCTCTTTGATCTCGTGCTTGTAGCCCTCTGTGGAGAAAAAATTTTAAAATCAGTATCAGAATAGATGTGTTATCAAAAAATTTTAACTTCACCTTTGAGTTTATCGGTTCTCTCTTGCTCCGTGTGATAAATTTGCGTTAAGTAGACGCCGTTTTCCGTTCTCTCCTCCGCTCTGTAAGGCAAGTAAAATGTCCTAAATAATTATATGCTAAAGCTATATCTTTTCCACAGGCGTTTCATATATTTATATACATATGTATTACATATATCAATATATATAATGTTTATTTAGCATACTTACACATTAACATGCCACCAGGCTCGCACCAAAGGATTTTTGTATAAGAGAAATATAAGTCCCGCCACGGACAGGCCGAATACGCAAACTCCCGTTATGAAGTCGATTATATAATATTGTCCACGCCAACGGAATGTCAAATAGACAAAGAGTTCGCGTAGCCAAACACAAGTGACGCCCAGAAGATAACCAAAGAATGCAAAGAAACTAGAAAGAAGGAAGATATATGGTTATGGCACAATACTCGTAAAACAAGAAAAAACTTTAACTTCGGCAGATCCAAAGCTGTAATACCCTACACAGGTGCATTTTTTATAGCATAAAGATTATAAAAGTGTCTTTACTCCGAATCGGATCCGACAGTTTGAATGGCAACTATCAAAACTCAAAAACTGAGAGCTTCGTTCACGTATATACAAACGAACAGATAGACGAAGCTGGCTAAATCGACTCGGCTCGTATAGCCAATCAGTTATTTATATACTTTATAGGGTATTCAACGTTTTCCTTAAAGCAAACTTAATAGGTTCAAGGTGTAAAAATAACTATTTTCTCTATATTTTTTTGGAACGGACTATAATCCGTATATTTTCACAAGTTTTCTTAGATTATATTGAATATATAGATCCAAGCGTCGGTTCGTTTTGAACTTATAACCCAACCGATGAGAGAAGCGATTATATCTTGAAGAAATTATGCCTAAAGCCACTTAACAAGCCAAGTGTTGGAAAAAGACCGCTATAGAACGTCTGTAATGCTTACTCCATATAAGTAACTTCGGATTTTGGAGGAAAGTTCATCATATTTTTCTCTAAGGCATATCCGGGTTTATGGACTATAGTTATACTCCTTGTGTAAGATGCAGTAGCCAATCCGTGTGAAGCCAGGGGTCACGGCTAAAAGAGAGGATGCTTCAGCGGAGCCAATCCGACATTTTACATATACAGAGTGTCGAAATAAGTCTGCAGTACTAGATTCCAGCACAAAAAAAATCATGAAGCTGCTTTGCTGTCACGGGATCGAAAAGTTTGAAACCAAATTCATTGTTTTGTAATATGTGAACGACATATCTTCTGGGTTCTTGACGAGAAGAAGCTTTAGCGGAGCCAATCCGACATATTACATATGCAGAGTCTGGAAATATAGTTGTCTGCAGTACTAGATTCCCGCACAAAAAAAATCATCAAGCTGCTTGGCTGTCACCGGATCGAAAAGTTCGAAACCAAATCCATCGTTTTGTAATAGCTGGACGACATATCTTCAGGGTTCTTTACGTGCGTACGCTCCGAGAACTTTACATCGACTTGGACCACTATCTTGTTGTAGCGAAGATACGCGTCCGCCTCTGCACAGCAAAGCACGGCCACGTCAACAAACACAGGGAAGGTACTATCACAGCCGACAACGAAACGGTTTTCTACTCGACTTGCACTCCAGGTTTCTGAGGTCACTTATCAGCAACTCAGTATAAACGAACTGTGGGACAGCATTTCAAGCACCTTACGTTCATCTGCACAGCCTTCTTCACAATGCTCAATCGAACCCAAATCAGTGGATTGAGATAGATACCGAGGGTTGAAGGGCGAAGTGAGACGAATATGCAGGAAGGTTTCTAGAATGGAGCATGCTCTTTTAGGACCCAAAATGGTGATCTAGTAGCTGATGTTCACTTCTCCAACCTGCTGAGCGGTAGTGAAAGTGTAATATCTGGACATGGCGAACCAGATTTCCCAATCGATGACGGTGGAACAGATGTTCCATTGCCTGACTATGATGAGGTTCGAAAAGCAATTACGCGACTTAAGAACAACGGCAGTAAATGCGGCAGAACCGATGAATTCCGGCCAAGCTATTCAAATGCGACGGCGAAGAACTGTCAAGGTGCATGCATCAGCTTCTTTGCAAGTTATGGTCGGATAAAAGCATGCCTCATCGCATATAAGGTCTTATCAAGCGTAGTGTGTGAAAGACTGAAGCCCACCGTCAACAAACTGATTGATCTTATCAGTGAATATGAAAGCCTCAATATCCTCAGTTTTTTTATCTTACTTCGTTCTTTAATTTGCCACTTGTCAATATCATAGTCAAAAGCGCTGTCTGGCCATAATTTTAGTTAAGTGTCTTAAGAAATCGTTTAAGATTTTAAAAGCTCTCTCAGTTACTTATCCTACATTAGCGATATCGACTGTAGACTCGACTCTTCGAATTAATTAACTGTGACCACTACGTGGACCCGAATATTTTTGGAACAGTCTTATCAAAACTACTTCTATAATATTTATCGTTGATAAAAAAGCAGCGGCAACCAACAAAGCGCTAATCACCACTATTTCATTGCCCTTCCTTAAACAGTTCTTTAAAATACTCACTGCGCTTTTATCAACTTGATGTCGTAACCAGCCACATTTATGACGTCTTCGGGCAAATTCCAAATCAGTAAATAGGTCTTTAGATAAAGCAACATGCTGAACGCCAAACAAATCAAGATCGGTACGTAGAAGTACAAGAGAATACCCCACAAGCGAACTAGTGGAATGAGAAACAACAAATAGTTATTAAAAACAATTATTTAAGAAGCTTCAAGTGCCTTTCATACCATCAAACCAACAAAAAGCATCGCCAATGCCGGGCTTCAGCGGCTGGTAAATATCGGAGTCTTGTATGAATTTCAGCAGGAATCTTAAACCCACCGCCAAACCGAAGGCGAACATGTAGATTAGCTTGCGCTTCCAGCTGCTCAAGCGTCGCGTCTTGAAGTTGTACCAAAAATTCCAGCTTATGATGGTCAGCAGGAAAAAAGAGAATATCAGAAAGACATAAGCAATGAAACCTGCAAGACAAAGTGTTATCGACAACATTTCTATGTTAGTCATAGCGCGCAGTCATACTTACCAATATTACGACAGGCAGTTTCAGAGAGCTCTAAGCGTGAACGGAACGCCAGATATGTCAGCGCCGATAAACCAATAATTGTGGAGGCCAGATGAAAGATGAGCGATTCACCATAACCTCCATTGCGCACCGCCTTAATCGAGACCAACGTGAGCAGTATGAAGGCGTAAATCAGTATAGCCATAAATAAGCCTAGGCACACAAGTGAAGCAATAATGAATAAAGAAACGAAATTAACGAGTAAGCAAACCTACAGATCGCATAAATCCAAAGACGGAAGCCATGTGCCGAGCGTTCGCATGTGAGTGGCACCAAGCTCCAGACTTTCTTGTGTTCCAAAGGCGTTAGGCAGTACTGATCTGTATCCCAAATGCGACCTAAGCTGGAGAGTGAGCCATTCTGAAAGGGTAAATTTGGAGGTGAAATATGATTTTGTGATTATCACTTGATTATTTTTCAGATGCTTGGTATCGGTCATCTATATGAAATATAACACTTTTTACAAATATATTTTGAATTTTGTACATAAGTTTGTGAGTACAGCTGCTTAATTTCTTACAAAAACTAGGAACAATCTAGTAGTGATATCACATCATTTCACATCGCACCATCACAGTTAGCAAATTTGAATATTTTTTACAAAATTTTAATTTTTCTACTAGAAATGTGCTGTACAGAATTTATGTGTTATCACATCATATTTTTTGTGTGACATAAGATTGCACTGTAAGATAAACAGTTTTCAAGAAATATAACATCGCAGTGATGCCAAGCAGCAAATTAGTTTTATCTTTAACAATGTTTTTTTTATCTTCTATCTGATCATATCACTTCAACGTAAATAGCATTTCTAGTTTAAAAGCAACGTTATTTCAGCAACGAAGTTTTCATATCACATCGTTCGATGCGACAGCACATCATCACTTCATATACTACTCATTATATTATTCGTAATTGTAACTAACATACATATATATTTTTTAATGATTTTATTTGTGATTGTTTGAAAAAATACTGCGATAATATAAATCACATACAAACATCACATCACTAGCTCGTTGAGTGATATCACATCATATGATATTATTGTAAAAAAACTACTTCTTTAGCTTAATTTTTGCGACGTTGTGACGATTTAGTCACTTACAAACAGATAGACCGATCAAGTGACATCACATCACCACTTATTAATAAATATGAATTTTTTAGTTTGTACTTGTACTTGTTCAAATGAAGACTATTTTAGTCATCACCACACCATATCACATGCAACTCTTATTCGGAATTCTTTAATTTCAAAATTATTTTTGAATCCAATATTTTTAATAAACATTTTGCTCACCCACATTTTTTCTTACATATTAGTTAATTTATTTACGTTTACACATTTTCTAAATTAAAAAACTTATTTATATTGCATCACACGTAATATTGATAATGAAGTGATATCAACTGAAAATAAATGTCCCGCTTTTTTATAAATAGTATGCTCTAAAACTTTTCACCTTTTACTTTGAAACTTTTTAAGTGTTTCCATTATAAGTGAATCACAAGTTTCTATAATAATCACTAATAACTAATAACGACATCACCTCAACATGAGACCATAATGTGTATACAATACTGTAGAAGTCTTTATTTTGATATTGGATCATTATTTTATAGTTATCTGAAAACTACTTTACTTTCGCTGCGCACTCTTAAAGCCGCAATTAAAGGAACTGATATCACATCATTGTAATATTATGTGACATGACATCATATGATATATTTTCATTTTATAAAATTCTAAAAACTATTTTTTCTTACATTAAAATAAAAAAATATATTGTATACATCATATGGTGACATCACATATGACACACTTTGTTATAAATCGCGTTGTTTTCACATATTCACTTTGAAATTGACATCAGATCACATGATATATTTTAGTTTCCAGGAAGGGAGGAAGGTTGTTATTGCTTTTCATCACATTAAAGAAATATATCACATGTTGTTATTAAGTGATATCACATCATCAATAGCTATCAGTTCAAAAATAACATATGACGAGTTTTATGATTTATTAGAAAGCGAATTTTTGGGGCTTTTTGAATGGCTTAGCTAGAATTTATTGTATGATGATATCACATCATCACTTTATCTTTTAATCTTTTTTTTTTTAATTTTTTAATATTATCGATTTGGGCTGTTAATATTGTCGAACTTCAACACAAATGTGATATCGAATCAGCAAATACCATCACTTCCAAGTAAAGTAAATTGTATGGTTATGATTTAATAAGAAGTGTGTATTAAATTTTGTTTAGAAGAAAATTTAAATATAAATATGTAATTGATTATAAATTGACCAACTCATGATTTGATATCACATCATTACTTTGTATGAAAATTTTAGTTTTTTTTTGTCACAAATACTTCAGTTTAGCTTTAGTTTATTTTGCCAACCTTTAATATAGTTGTGATAGCACATCACGAACACAGTTGTATTCTATGTATTGACTGTTCCATGACTTGACATCGCATTATTATTTTATTCGTTCATATTTGTCAACAACGAGTTATGAAAAGCTGTTTAGATCAATTTGCCAAACTTTATTATGGTTGTGATATCACATCGCCAACACAACTATTGACATCACATCGCTCAACTTTCGATTTTCACGCATTAATTTTCCAATTTATTAATTTTATTTTTCCAAATTTCCTTAACACAATCAAAACTTCCTTACCGCATATAGATCCCACTTCCAGAAGCTCGCATCGCTTTTATCAATATACTTGCGACTGCAGCCCGCCTCGAAGCGCATCACAAACATATCACTGATATTGACCACCTTAAGACTGCCATTGACATCGGACACTTCGATGTGCGTGTACTGCGCGCTTTGCTGTTGCGCGCTCAGCGTTGACGCATGTGGCAGGCAGGCGTGCTTGTATTCGTCGAACAACTGACCCGGCGGGCAGCAGAAGGTAATGCAAGGCCGTTGGAGGCAAGCGCAGCCGCGCGTATGCGATGGCGCATTCGAGAGTATGCCATCGACCACCTTAAAGTTGTATTGCGCGGTCATATTCGCCGGTATGAGGAGGCCAGCATACGAATAGGAGCCATCTTTGAGACGCAGACCGTCGCTTATGTTCACCGTTTGCGCGTAGGGGCAGGGGTAAGTGGGTGTCGCTGCCGCTAGCGGACGTACGCTCATAAAGAAAGGCAACAGCAGCCACAACAGCACAGACAAAAGTTGCGATTTCAAGTTGAATGCGTTAAACATTGTGTTATTATTAATTAGCAACGGTGATTTGTTTCAATGCAATGCGCGGTAGACTCACACCCGGGCGTTTTGGTACGAAACGAAAAGGAAAATTTTAATAATTCCACACAAAGGTGATGTGGTAGTAATTAACGACTCGCCGAATGTTGAATGTTTAGTGCACAAACAATTTTTAATTTGCCAATCGCTAGCTTTTATTTCGACTAGCGCGCCGGTGACGTCACGTTGTGACGTATTTTTTTTTCTAAATTCTTTGCTTTTTTTAGTAATTAAAATTGGTATTACTTGTTGATTTTTTTCATTGAAGCATTTTTGGTGACTTGTTGCACACGCTCTTTCTTCATTCGTCGCCAGCACGTTCACCGCCGCCACACAATCACTAGACACACAACTACACACGTTCTCGCTTGTACCCGTCGCGCGCGCTCGTCGTCGTCGTCTGCCAGCCACCAGCACTAGCTAGACATTCGTTGGACAGATACACACGTCCAAAGCGGTCCAGAAATCAAAACAAACTGCCAGCATTTGCGCTAGCGACAAGCCAACAACCGCTCACAAATGCTCATTCTAAGTAATGGCACACACGCGCGCTCACATTTCGTTGAGTGCGTGTTTGTGTGTCAGTATGCGCGCTCGACTACAGTACACGCTCGCTAGATACCTTGGCCTTCATAAGCCAACAACAATTTGCAAAAAAGTAAAGAAAGATTCTAAAATTTTGGAAAATAGCTTGAAGCAGTAAAAAGCTTGTTGTCGGTTTAGTGGAGTCACAAATCAAAAGCTTGCAAAAGCTCCTTCGAAAACTTAAAATAAAGTGATGGCGTACACATTACTTTACTAAGGAAATTGTCAAATCTTTTCAGAGCAATACCAACCATGCACTTCTCCTGAAAATAACGCTTGCTTGTTGAAAATGACCGCACCAGTGGAGCTTTGAAAGCTCTTGGTGTATACAAAATATTTGAAAAATGATTGGGAAAACTCTTCAAGATTAATGTTTAAGCCATATATTTGAACTCTTCAATATCAAAATTGACTCCATATTTCTGCGGTTTGTGGCAAGCTTTCCAACCTTTACCTACCTTCAGCAATTACTATAAAGTTCGGACCTCGTGTAATTTTGCGGAAACTGAGATTATACGGGAGCCGTAAGGGTTATGACACTATAATAATTGCTTTTGGTCTAAAAGCTGTCTCTTCACCACTGATTGATTCTTAAGAAAAGTTTATTTAGGCTAAAATTATAATCCGACTTTCCCAACAAGTTGATATTTATGGTAAAAGTTGCTTCCAAAGAAAAATAATGAAGATTTTTGAGCTTAGAAATAATTAACATCTTCCTACACTGAGAAAGTGGTAAAAAATATCTGTCGATTCCTTCAGTTTAAGCTCTTAAGTCATCATTTTCAGTGCAGTTATGTTAAAAACGCATGATAATCTTGATTTTAAGTTAAAAAAACTTCACAAAGTGAGAAAATGGTCAAAACAACAGTCAACGTCTTCAATATAAGCTAACAATACATCACTCTCAGAGCAATTATGTTAAGGACAGACGTTGATCTTAATCTTGGAGTCAACAGAAATAACGGAAAAATTCTCCTTTATAGATAAAATTTTAGGTTCGGTTAGCTCGTAGGACAGATCCTCGCCCTAAAGGTAACGGAGGTTCCCACTGGCACAGTTGTGAACGATGGATCGTTTTGAGTCTTAATACTCATAGATATGAATCATTTCACTTTTATATATCAAAGCTTTGAGTGCTTTGAGCCCACCACAAATTAGTTTAAACAGTTAATTTTAATCTTAGCCACTTTGGAGTTTTGCTGAAGGGGTGTCTACCGAATTTTTACAACCTCAGTCTAACAAAAGCTGGATTGCAGTGAAGAAAGTGTCTAGATCATTCCATTTTACCTTTCTCGCTGCATAGAATCAGAGTTCAGAAGACCTCTAGCGTTCCACTCTGGGCCAGCACGATCTCGTAGCCGCACAAGTTTCAGTTTTAACCAGCGCTGATCGATTTCACGAGAGGTCCGGAGACTCAACGCGAGAGCGCAAGAAAATAGCGAAGAACTGACTCATTTCAAATGTCATGAAATCGGAGTAAGGGTATCTTCTCGCAGCGCTTGTTTCTACTGATAAAGAGGTTAAACACTGCATGACATGTCTTGATCGCACTGTCAGCGGCGAGCTACCTCTGCTTGAATACACAGTGGTCTAGAGATAATGGAGAATTCCTTTCTCTGCTTCCCTCGACGAGTTCTGCGTCGACTACTCTCAGAGCTTGATTATTTTCATCTATTCAGACGTCATGACCTAGCCAGCGTAGCAGATGTCTCTTAATTCGCTGAACTATATCAATGTCATCGTTTATCTCGAACAGCTCATTGTTGCATCGAATTCGGCATTCGTCTTTGCTCGTCGAGAGAGGACTTTACTTCTCAATTGCTTACTCAGTCCGAAGTAGCACCTGATTGTAAGCCTCGAAGTCCAACGCAGAATACCACTGGCCTTTTGTTGTTGGTGTTATTGCTTAAAAGTTATAACTGTCAACAGTGACGTAAGAGCCAAGTCGTGAGTGCGACGGCTTTTTGTTTGACCCATTTGTTTCTTTTCCCTATCCAGTCAGGAGAAAGCAGAACTAACGGCGCCGATGTTGAGACCAATGATATCAATTTCATCGGCGTAAGCCAGTGGCTGTACACTCTTATAAAAGTTTGTGCTTTCTCGATTCAGCTCTGCAGGTCTAATTATTTTCTTCAGCAGTCTATTGAAGAAGCCGTCTTGTCTGAAACCCAATTTGATATCGAACTTTATGGTATTGCTTAACGTCAGTTTACACAGCCGTATAAGTTTTTTGGGGATAACAAATTCAGACATCACGGTATAAAGGCAGCTCCTTTTCGTGCTGTCAAAAGCAGCTTTGAAATCGACGAAGAGAAGACGAAGACGTTAATATACTTGTATTCTAGCCTAAGGAACATTATACATATATTATAGTTATTAAGGCTATAAGTAACATTTTTTTTTATCGATTTCATTTCTTCCCGAGTAAAATAGAATGAACATGGTAAAATACTAGTCGAAGTTCGATTCAGATCGTTTTGTGCCCATATCTGTAACACTTCTCCAATTATGAAAATTTCGGCATTGTTCTTCGACTCAGTTTCGACCAAGCTACCACATCAATTCGGCTAAAAGCGCAAACAGTAAATGTTTCATTAATCATTATTTCTCTCGTGTTTTATTTACACTTTTATTCAAATCGAAAATATTTATAATAATTAACAGTTCATACTTAAAAAGTTAAAACTTATGCAATTAATTAATTAAATAGATAAAAATTAAAAGATATGTGAATTAATAATGAAAAAAATAATAACAAAATGTACATAATTTTATAATATTATTAATTATAATAGAAGTGCATAAAGCATGGCAAAAGATCATCAATATTTTCTTACATAACTATGACTGCGCATGCGCATACACATAAGCACATAAAGATTTATATGGAGTGTAATTAAATACAATTTAACGATTATTACTTCATATGAATTAGTTTTTTTTCTACATTTATATTTTAAAAGGCACATACCACATAACTAGAAATACATATGTCAATACTTATATACATTCTTAAGTATACATATATGGTCATATATCGCCACCTAAAATGAAAAACAACGTTTCCTTAAAAAAAAATTCGAAAATCGCTGTCAGATATCATAACCAACATACATATAACCACTTTATAACCAAAACTGAAACTTTTTCCAATATGAGTGTGTGATAACCAATATATAACCATTGTATAACCAATATATAACCAATAGATAACCAGTTTATAACCAAAACTCAAATTTTCTTTGAGTATAAGTGGTTTCTATTATATCGCTTTTCCTCGCCTGTAAACTTATAAAAAGTGATGTTACGTTATTTTGCATTTTAGGTGACGATATGCTTTTCCTTTACTGTAATTTGTAGTACTTTACATTTATAAGTGTTTTTAATTTATTTTATCTTTCTCTTCTCTTTTCCAGGTAAGACTGCTTCGAAAGATTGTTGAATTCTTTTTTGCACAGTGTGTCATAAATGAAAACAAAATTGTCATACACATTTGGGTGAGTAAATCTTACTGCTACTAAAACTCCTATGGCTACTAGTCAGTAACAATTATTCGCCAGTTGCCTTACATGATACATTGTATATTAAAAAATAGTTACTTAACGATACAAATATTAGACTGATACAAAGTATATTTTAACGTGGGATTTTTTGATTGAAAATAGTATGTTTGGAACATAAGAAGTTAAATTACCACTAATTTCAAGAGAGAAAAAATTTTTTCCGACAAATTTAAAACAAAAAGTTCAAAAACTTGGTTATTTGAGTTTTTTACAAAAATTTTGAGGTTATGTGACAAAAGTCAACATACAAAAGTTATAGACCTTTTCATTACCTACAACATTGGCATATGACTCTTTCCTAAAGGACTCGTCGTTTTGTCGGAAATCGAGATAAATCATGCTTAACCCTTAAAAATTCAACCACACCATGGAGCCATTTGTCGACCTCAGATCCGTAATTTATTTTTCCCTTAATTTCCAATGGGTTTTATCCTGCTATTATATATTTCTGATTTGCAAAGTTTATCTACCCGGATCTATATCGATGTTTTTCGAGTTCGGAAAGCTAACAGTAAAGAATTTATTTTTAAAAAACTTTCAATCGACAAATTTTAGTAAAATAACGGTATATTTATTAAATTAATATTTCATAGATTTAGGTTTTCTACTTTTATGAGGTGATTTTGTGCAAATATTCAAAAAATTCTTCCAAAAGTCTTACTACACTATATTTTTTTATTCAAATGTAAATTTTTTAAATAAATATGAAAATAAAAATGTCCAACAAGAAATAAGAATTAATACTTTTGGTTAATTTTTCATAAAAAAAAAGTTTTTTTGATAATAGATATATAATTTAAAAAAAAAAAATTTCGACTTTTGAAAATATTAAATTTTTTACTTTTTTATTAAAATATTTTTCGAAAAATATATTTTATTATTGTTTTTTTATTAAATTTTTGCTCAGAAACATTTTTTAAGAAACTTAAAGCCCTTTTTATATTTGAAATTTCCATTTAGCCACCACTATGAACTTTATTTTTTTAAATAATTGTTTTGAAAAATAAAAATAATTATGTAATTTTTTATTAATATATATTCGATTAGAATTTTTTTTGTAACTTAAAACCATGTTTTTTGTAACTGTCATTTAGCAACCACTGTGAACTTTTTTTATTAAAATAATTTTTTTGAAAATTTTAAATAATTAATTAACTAAACTTTATTATATTTTTTTTTTAGAAACTTAAAACCATTTTTTATCTTTGAAATATTCATTATCCATCTCTGTGATCCATACTTTTTTAATAAAATAATTTTTCGAAAATTAAAAATATTTAATAATTTTTTTTTTTAAATTTTTATTATCAAAAATATAATTTTTTTGCAACTTAAGACCATTTTTTATCTTTGAAATTTTCATTTAGCCACCACTGTGAGATTTACTTTTTTTATTAAAATATTTTTTCGAAAATTAAAAATAATTTATTATTGTTTTTTTTATTAAATTTTTCCTCAAAAAATTTTTTTAAGAAACCTAAAACCATTTTTTGTCTATGAAAATTCCATTTAGCCACCACTGTGATCCATACTTTTTTATTAAAATAATTTTTCGAAAATTAAAAATATTTAATAATTTTTTTTAATTTTTATTATGAAAAATATAATTTTTTTCAACTTAAAACCATTTTTTATCTTTGAAATTTTCATTTAGCCACTACTGTGAGATTTACTTTTTTTATTAACATTTCTTTTTCGAAAAATAAAAATAGATAATTAATTTTTTATTTTCATATTTTTTAATAATTTTTTTTTTTATAAACTTGAAAAAAGTTTTCAATTTTGTAAGTTTCATTTAGCCACCACTGTGCCCTTTCGCATTCTTTGCCATCTAAGATTTTTTAAACGTAAACTCGCAGTTTTATATTTTAAGTACAGTTAGTGATTTATTATTTCATATTTCGTTTACGTATGTGCGTGTGTATATGCCCTTATATACATAACAGTATTTATGTATGTCTTTTATGTGTTCTAAATATTTTATATGGCTCGTTGCTAACTCGCTAATTTTCATAATTATTATTTAAAGCTAACTAAATTATTAAGTGAATTACTTAAATACATATGGTACAACAAAAATATGACACGCTAACAAATTTTTTTTTCTTTTTTCATACATAAATATGTAAGTTGCTATTAAAAGTAGTTAAGTGCTATGCTTAATAACTTAAAATCTACGTCTCTTGCTCATTTTCGTGCTAAATGTGATTTATGATTTATGATTTTTTTCTTCATTTTTTTGTTTTGCGGCTGCCAGTGATTTTTTTCGCTTTTCTACACTTCACCTCTGCAGTTTTTTGTGCTTTAACATTTGCTCCCTTGCCTCTCGCTCATGCTCATAACAATTTTGCGCCGCTCTCAATATTCAAATCAAGCTTTAATGTATTTTTTAATTTGATGAATTAATTTTTTTTTTAACTATTTCATTTCCCTTCTTCCCTTTTCCATTTTAACTCACTTTAATCCACTTCGTTTAATTCACTTAATTCTCATCATTTCATTTTATTTTTGCAATTTAATTTCTCAAACTTGTCGTCCGTTCGGTTGGCATCATTAGCGGCCTCTCAGCGGGACCAGCAGCCGAGAGCGTTAAATTGCCAACACTGCTGGACGTTGTCTTCGTTGAGTATTGGCTCTGGCGCTGGTTGCAGCTGTCACGTGTAGACGAATAGCTGTTTTCGGCAATGAAAATTGAAGAAAAATTATTTGTAATTAATTTATTTCACTTTAGTATTTTCGTTTTATTAACACATAAACACACATAGACATATAAGAAAGCTAGACATATAACCATTAAGCAACCGAATTTCAAAGCTACACATGCAACATATATACTACAAATACAAACATACATAACATACATACAAGTATATGAATGTATGAACTACAAAAATATATTTAAATTTAAGTGATTTTGTGCGCGTGGGCGTATACGCAACATTTTATGGCATGCCAAGCTTTTACAATTCACTTTTAATTGATTGCTCGCCGCTGCGTGTGTCAGATATTTTTAATATTTCGGGGTGTCAAATAGTCTAAAGCACTAATAACCATTGCATATTTGTGTACATAAATTTATATTTGTAGCTAAAGTCTCTATTTGCTGTGCTCAAAATTATTTCACATGCCTTTTAGCGATTATCTCTTGAAAATATAAATAATACTTAATAAAGTAGCACTGTTTTAGTAGTCTATAAATAAAATTTTATTTTTATTGTATTTTTTTATATATTTATTTCTTGTAGTCTCACTTTTACGCTTTTATTTATGCTCACCATACTCAATTGGTAGGTGTTCTTTCTTTAATTTTTTTATATCTTACCATTAAAGCACTTTTCAGGTTTCGATAAAAATTATCACGGACTAATAACTTCAAATTATTCAAATTTTAAAATTTCTTCGTCCACGTAAAGCTTTTCCTTGGTTTTTAATAAATCGATTGTGACATGCGCTGTGTGGCTTGTGGCGCCATCCTGTTGGAACCACATATTGCCAAGATCCATATCATTCATACCGACGGCTCATAAACCGCACCAAACCGTAATTTTTTCGGAATGCAAAGGTAACTCATGGAGTACGTGTGGATTGCTGCCTTACTAATAACGAATATTTTGCTTATTGACGAAGCCATTCAGCCAGAAATGAGCCTCATCTCTGAAGATGATTTTTCGATGAAAATCCGGATCATTTTGCAGTTCTTGCTCAGCCCAATTCACGAACATATGATGATTCTGGTGGTCAAGTTCTTACGTTAATTTGACCTTGTAATTTCTTCTCTTCCTAAAAGCACTATCCTTCATACTTCATGCTGAAGTTTTAGAAGAATATATCAGCACTTTGAAGTTAAAACATAATCCTTCATCCATTGATGTTAGGTCATACGATTTCTTAGACTAAATTATCTATCTATCCCTGGTGCTATGTGAAATTAACCTGTCGTAGTGATACCTACATATGCTCTCCTAATCTTTGATGTCTATATATGTATGTAGATTTAAGGACGTTTAATTTGGATATACTTAAAAAAGTAGACATTTCTGTCAAGAACTGGTTTCCAGGTTTTATAAACATTCATTTTTGTGCCTCAAATTGTTGTGCAATTAAATCTTTTGAAAATTATTTTATGTGTATATAAAAGAAGCTGGGTTATGGTTTATAAAAAATATTATATACTAGCTATATTCCTTATATATAAAATTTTTGTTTAAATCGGCATGACATTTGATCAAATTTGACCCGGACTGAGGCAGGTAAACTGCGCTAAATAACAGAATCAATGATAAGAAATCCTAAATTAGTACAACCTATTTTTATGTATGAAGTTTGATTCCTATATGGTATGTGTCTGGTAGGTATTGCTTTATGACGCAAAGAGGCGATTTTTACCATGGAAATAAGAATTTAACTACGACATAAGTATCTGTAATATAATAAGGGCTATAGAATCATTGAAAGTGCTATAGAAGTGTTTTGGAGGCTCTAATTCAAACGCAGATATTTGAGTGGCACAAAGCATTCAGTGAAGTTCGTCAAGTCACCAAAAACTTGCCTCACGCCAGTTGGTCATCCTCTCTTTTAATGATGATAACATCGAGTAAGTTAAAGAAACAGTGCTTCAAAATTCATCGTATTGGCATCAGATGGATGATCTCAACATCACTTATGGATCGACCCAACACATTTTGGTTAATGTTTTGAGTATAAAGCCTTTCTATGCTGGATTCGTACCACAAGACCTGAAACTTTTGCGAAACGACGTCGAGTTGGGGTCGCAAAAGTGATACTGGATCAAATGCATAATTTCTGATGAGCAGATGTAAATAAGTATGTATTGTGTCGAAATTGTGTAACAATCTGGCAAATGGCGGTACAAAATTGAGCAAAAACAGAAGAAGCCAAAGTGCAATGAAGACACTGAAGGCCACCCCAATTAAGGCTTTTTACATTATTAATTATTAAATTATTTCGAAGGCCATATAAAGATTAGTATTAAAAATGGTTAAATGTCTGTTTTTTTTTTGTCAGTCCTGGTCAAATATGATCAGATGATGTAATATTAACGATCTTACTTTTTATCCGTTCCATGGTTGAAATGGTTGTTTTTTTTCAGTCCGGTTCAAATTTGATCAGATCATGTAATATTAACGATCTTATTTGAAATTCGTTCTATGTTTCTCTTATAAACGATTCGTTAAATTGTTTGTAATAACTTTTCTCTATCTCGTTTAAACGACTCGTTGATATTTTTGTTATCGCTGATAATTGATATTCGATAATTCAAAACCACGCATCGGAGGTAAAGACACGGTCAATAATCTTAGTTGTTAATTGAAAATCGGTGTTTAGTATTTGCAGTTTACATATATGCCCTCTCAACTCGTTGGTGTTGTAAGAGTATTCGTTGTCTCAAACGCCAACTCGCTGTTGAGGCTTTACTGTCGTACTTTGTATGAGCCGGTTACTACTGTCGTTATCGTTTTTTAATTGGTATTCGTTGCCTCGAACGACTTCGTGATGTAGAGATTGTTGCTCACTTCTCTCATTCGATATTATACTACAACGAGTCTTAAAATCCGACGAGTTCCTATAGTACATATACCTGAGCTGTCAAATAATTTGATTACCGTAAAATTTTATAATTCTAATATCATCGTGGTATATATAGTAGATATAATAAGACTCTCCAAATCGTGTATAAAGAACAAAAATAATAACCTGTTATTAGTATGTTGAATTTAACTAACTGTTTAGTTACTTTGTGTGCATAAGTGCTAAAAAGGGTTAATAACTAGAATATAATATTGTATCTATCTACGTGTGTGTTAAACACCTTGTACCTTGCTATAATCTATGCGAGTGTCTACTCAAATTGCTCAAAACCAAATGCCGTTACTATTGATGGCTGTATTTACCTCTTCGCTAGAAGCGTTCACTGCCACGCAGCGCCTGTGACGACTTCATTTTCATTGCATATTTATCGGGATTTTGATTATGATCGGAATTCGTTGAGCTGGTGGAGTTCGTGTGGCTCGTACCCGGCGGCCGGCGCTTGAGTAGGCTTTCGAGAAATCAATTATAAATTATTGTTTGACATATTCGCTTGTTTTGGCGCGTCACTAGTAATGACGAGTAGCGAGTAAGTAACGTTATAAATTTGTTTGCTTTTTTGAATTTTGTTTTGTACATGGCGTATTTGACTACTGGTTACACAGTTTACAGTTATAACATGAGTAGATACAGTCTTTAGCATATTCATAAGCCAATTTAATGTAAGTAAACAATGCTAGGATTTTTTTTTTTTTGTTTTTTGGTTTAATTTTGCAGGAGGCAGGTGAGAAATGCATGGCGGGAAACAAATGGCAGGCAACAGGTAGCAGGTAGCAACATTTTAAGTTATTTTATATTTTCTTGTTTTGTTATGTGTGTTTCTATGCTTGTGGCCGCCGCTGTATGTGTAGCATTTAGCTCAGCAGCAGCAGCAGTAGCAGTAGTGGTTGGGTGCGAGCCTTTGTTATTGTGGCGGCGCTATGTTGATCACTGCGACCTGCTTGCTGTCGCTTTTGGTATTAGTTACTACACTCATTCTAACGGAATACATAAAAGAGAAATTTAGAAAATAACGGAAAATTGTAAGTGTAACAGTACGATGAAATTAAAATTTTGATGAGGGGGCAGAGGGGTAAATGCATTACAGTAAAAAAATTATATAAATAGTTTTTTTTTTAATTTTTGTTAATTCTCCGGGATTTTTGTGTTAAAAAAAGTAGACAAAAAATATTTACAATACTTAAAGGTAATCGCCCGCGCTAGAGTAAAGTTTTTCAAATAATCTGAAATATAAGTTCTTTATTTTATATTGTAAATCTGTATTTTTGTTGGCATATTGTTTACGCATATGTACAAATGTATTGTATATGTATGTAAGTATGTATGTTGATGAATTATGTTATATAAAAATTTCAATAATACATAGCTGTAATGTGAAACTTTGTACAAATGAGCGAAATTTTATGGTAGGCAATAATTATTTTTTTTTCAAAAGCGTTGCATTATATAAGAGCGTGGCGCATGACATCACCAAAGCACCACAGCTGAGCGCGTAGCAAGCGAGTCCTTTAAGCGAAGCTTTTCCTTATACCGTGTTTGCGCGTAATAATGGACAAGCAAGAGTGCCGTCACTGGGATTTTTCGTTTTTCTAAATTTTGTATAGTACTTAAAGTAAATAGTCGAGTTCTAGATAGATTTTAAACTTATTACGCAACCTCGAAGCACCGAAATGTGTACCCAATAAGGTCAATATCTGTGATAACTGTGGAAAGCAATAATTACTTAGCGATAATGAAAGATCATAAGTGTCCTTGGTTATAGAATAAAATGGCTAGGAAGGTACTAATTTTTCTAAAAAGATAAATATCAGGTTGTACAACGGTTATCTAACCTGCCTAAGTTGCTTTAAAAACTACATATGTATGTATATAGAGTGTCATAAAGGTCGACTCAGTCGGTTTTGTGAGATGAAATGTCGAAGAAAGGCTTAAGGAAAGATGAAAGCAATGATATTTTCTATCTCTCCAGCACTGGCTAGACAAAGACTCTTTTGCATCAGTTTGTAACTCGCCTACACCATCTTGAGACCTAGCATTCCTTATTAGATAATATTCGACCGAATAGGCCACGTCCAGCATGCAGTGAAGAAAATATAACAGCCGCAACTGACATATGGAACGACTTGCCGCATTTTACGTCGAAATCTTAAATTGGAAGCGTACAAAATGCTGCTTGTATGAGAACTAAAACCGCTGGTTCTTCCCAAGCGACAGCGCTTCACTCTGTGGGCTTTAAAAAAGTTCCAAGAAGATCCGACATTTTGGAATTAAAAATTTCTCAGCGATGAGGCCCAATTCTGGCTCAATAGGTGAGAAACAAGCAAAATTACTTGTTTGGAAGGAAAAGCAACCTCAAGAAATTCAAGAGCTGTCATTTCATCCAGCAAAAACAACGGTTTGGTGTGGTTTGTGGGACGGCGGAATCGTCGGTCGATATTTCTTCAAATAATCTGTACCGGATTTCCTGAACTTAGCTTGTCAAACAACTTCGACATGAAAACTTGAGTTGGTTCGATCAGTTAGTATGGCAGGTATGTTCTATAGTAGTTCAATGTTGGCGGTGCGGCCAACTGATCAGCGGACTTGGTTAAATAAACTCAGCTCATATATACATACATATATACACTTCATAGGGTCTCCAACGTTTCCTGGTGGGTGATACGACAAACTTATTGGCTCACTGTTCAGGGTATAAATACTCAAAGGGGTTAGATCTCGAACTTTCGATTAGATGTAAATGTAAAGGTCAAGAAAAGGTGGTGGGATCTTAATGCATTCCTGCATCGATCCTAACATACGGTTGTGAAGTCTGGACGATGAAGGTGACTAACGTGCACCACACATCATCTTTTGGTAGGAAAATCTAAAGAAAAATTTATGGTCCAATCACTTTATCGTTCCGATCTGCAATACCTTGTTTCCCCTTCAACACTTTATTTCTTTAGATTGGATTTATATGTACACCCTGTCCAGAAAGTATCGGAAATTCTTCATTTAAAACTTCCGCTTATATGAAAGACAGGTAAATTTTTTTTTCTGGGTTGGTACAACCTTACCTTACCTGTCTTCCATATAAGCGGGAGATGAGAGAGGGAAATGAGGAAATCCCGATACTTTCTTGACAGGGTCTATATTCATATTGGAAAAACCGTAAAAATTTTGATAGAAACCTAGTGAATACGCTGACTTGGGCTTGGGAAAATAATGCCAAATCAAAAACAAAAAAAAAACGTGAAAAGGCCTTCTAGAAACAACCAAATGCGTTATCTAAGGGCAGACCAAGAAAAGTATAGGTAGATACAATGATCGATGACCTCAACGAGATAAGCTTGTCAAACTGAAGGTGCTTAGTAGCAGATCGGGAAACCTGGAGGAAGATAGTGACGGAAGCAATAGACCACCCAAGGCTATGTTGCTAAAAAAGAAGAAGGAAAATTTCAGTAAAATGCTCATTGTTTCAGAGTTAGTTTTTAAGTGGCGTCGGCTTAGCCTTAAATAAAGTACGCTAGATGCCGCTGAGTACAATATATGCGCATTTCTCGTATTTTTAGTTTAGGAAAGTTCATTTTTAAGATATTAAAAAGTATAAGTGCTAAAAAATGCAGAGAATGAACTAGCGGAAATCAAACATTTCGGGCGTTACTAGTGAATTACGGTTCCTTATGACGAAATATAGATCGAAAAAGCTTCTTGTGTTCAATTTGAATCCTCTTCGATGAAATCCGAACTGTCACCTACAATTTTGATAACACAAATTCGAATATGTTTGCAGCAATTAGCGTTATGATAGATAATTATTAAGTAATCGCAGCTTGAGACGCTGTAGGTTAATTTGTTTTTAGTTCAACACGGTTGCACATAACCTCAAAAAGACGACATAGAGTTCTCCTAAATTAATACACATATTTACATTCAAAATCACGAGCACATTTGACTTTTTCGCTTTTTTTGTTGATTTTTACCCACCGGGCTAGTTCAAAACTTTACGGAATGATATGCGAATGTCGAAAATTTGCAATTTCCCTTGACAAATTACACCGTGTGCGAATGCGTGAAGCGATTACTTGTGTTGTTGCTGCTGTGATTTCGTGTGGACGGCGGATTGAAAGCGCTTCGTATCACAATTAACTGTCTTATGTGCAGGGAGACATTTTGAAAGCGCCGACGCATTGAAATGCTGCCGCCGCCAACAGTCGTCGACTCGGTTTGACGGTAACTGCGTATGCGCACCGTGCTTTGTTGTCATAAAATTTTACAAAATTATTTATTTTTTATTTTTTTCGTCGAGTGTTTATGAGTTTTTGTAGATGAATTTGAGTTTGTTGATGAGCGTTTCATGAGCGAATTTACGAATTTACAAAACAAAACAAAACGAAACATTAGATAAATTCAAATCGAAATGATAAGCAAAATATTTTTTTTGCTTTTGTTTTTGGGGGACAAGACAATTTGCTTTTGCATTAAATATACAGTTATAAATTAGCAACGTGGTTAACTTACCGATTTGTTATCAAATGCTTGACCTTCTTCTTCATGACAAACAACATGAATATGAGGAAACCTTGTATGGCATTGCAGATGTCCGAAATGTAGAAGATCTTGGCCCAACCTCTATCGGCGCCAACAAAATACGAGAAGATCTCCATAGACCATGTCACGCCCATGACCATGAATAAGCGCAGAAAGAGACCGAATCTGCGGAAGTGAAATAAAAATAATTAGTTTAGGATATAAAACCTCTCGGAGTAAATATTGGATGTACCAAGTCCAGTTGACAAGATTTTCCTAAAACATAGAAGTAATAGTTGGTTAAATATCAAACCGTCAAAAGCAACCGTCGTCTCTTTGACAAAGCGAAGATTATTTCCGTACTTGAGGCTCCTAACAGAGCCACCAAGACACGCCGACTCTTAGCCGGCATTTCTTGAGGATGAAAGCTAGGTGTCATCAGGTAGCTGTATACCATGATCGTAAGGCCTATTATCACTTATGGAGCGGAACATGGCATCAGAGGGTTTTGGCAAACGGAAGATAATATCGCCTCAACAAATGAAGGTCTTAGAGGAAGACACGCCACTGGCCCTTCTTCCAAGGGACGGCGCTATGAAGAGGGTCAACTTTACAAAGAAGTTTAGAGTTGCTCTCGACAGTAAGGCGGAGTGGAGCGTGGAATCGCTCAACCTACTCCTGTGGGACAGCCCTAACCAGTAGTAGACTAACGGCTCGAAAACACCAGAATGCATTGTACTCGGCCTTATGTTGCAAAACCAGCTAAAACCAATTTGGAAAACAGCGGTTGAGAAGTTTTTCCTCACCCACCTTATAGCCCAAAGTTTGTCCCTTTCCAACTACCACTTGTTCCGGTCGACCCGGATTGCCCTCATTTGAGTACGATTCACATCTAAACGGGGTAACAAAAATTGACTCGATTCGTTTTTGGCCGCCAAGCCGTCGCAGTTCTTTGAGTAAAGAAGCCATAAAATTTACAAAAGAATGAGAAAAATGTATGCTATAAATATAGTTACAGACCCATCATATCTATGTGGTACTCAGGCTAAAAAAATTACACCGTGTTGATTTAGTTTCACAGAAGTGGTCTACATCACTCGAAGAACGGGTCCCAGTTGCATGGTTCCTAGTTTAAGAACATTGGCTTTTAGGTATTTGTAGTAGTAAGACAATTCCATCGGCCGATTATTTTATAAGTCCTTCCTTGCAACTGTCTTCATTATCTTATCAAATATTTATTTTCATGTCGTATCTTTCTACTCGGGGAATTTTGCTTTGGTTTGTCTTCTGTCAAGTCACAATCCAGCCTTTATATACTCCTCAATCATGTGGCAGAAATATGTAATTTTGGAAGCAACTTTATCTTTGACTTCTGACTCGGAAGTCTGTTATGAGGTCACTTCCTTAAACTTTCGAGAGTTCAGAAAGTATTTCAGAGAAGGTTTTACCATGCAAATATCTGTGTCAAATAACTCGAAACTTCAAGCCGCCGTTAAATTTACAATGGTTCCATCTTAATACTCAAAACACTACTCACTTATCCTTTTCGGTGCGTAAGTTCTTGGTGCTATCCTCGCGTGCCATTATACGCGCCATTTCACGTTGGACCTTGTGTATCTTCATGGCCGTCAAGACGAACATTATGCTGTTAGCCATAATTATGAGAACGATTGGACCAAAGAAGTAAATCATCGCTGACCAGGTGCGCACTTAAAGAATAGGAAAAGGGTTAACTCAATTTTAAGCGCATAATAACGACAAATACTTACTGTCCAGCCAACAATATTCGCCACCGCCAATACCGGGCTTCCAATAATGCGGTATAGCAGCAATCTCCTGCGCATACCACGTGAAGATCAAGAAGGGCACCGGTATGCCCCAAGCATACAGCGAATAGACGAGAAAACGTTTCTTCTCCTGAAAACGATTGATGCCCCGCGTCCCACGGAAGTTATGCCATAAATCGAAGCTGATAACACTAAGCCAAAAGAAGGCAGCCATAAAGAAGTAATAGGCGACATAACCGAGCGATTTGCAGAATGCCAGACTGGAATATGCATCCAATTGCAGCGAACTCATCGCCAGCAACGAGTAACCAATGATGAGTCCGATCAGATAGCAAACCAACGATTTGCCGTGTTGATTGCGTAGCTCTGGTATGCTCAGGTAAACGACAATGGTGAGTATCATGAACGGTATGGAAAACAACATGGCTGTTTGTATGGTAAAGAGACGGAGAGAATTTAGAGTGTGAAGTTTAAGTACAATTTTTTTCTTAAGATGAGCTTACCATAAGCATTTATTGTTTTGATGGTGCTGTAATCCGAGTCATAGTTGCAATTAGCCGGATTGATGATGTACATGGTGTCTATAGTGTCATTCGCCACCGTTGGATGGAAACAGAATTCGCTCTTGGTGAGGTAGACCATGTCGAACACGCGCAGTAGTGTGCCATTCTGTGAAGAAATGTTGAAGAAAACACTGATATTTAGTTTCATAAATAAGACCTAACTGGGGACTGTTTGGTGGCAACACACGCCTGCAATATGGGGTTGACAGAACGAGAAGACTGCAGGAAATGTCTGGTACAAGACACCAGGAAACAATGGAGCATCTCTTGTGCACTTGTCCCGCATTGACAAGATTACGCTGTAAGCATCAGGGGTTCGCGCGATATGATACATTGGAGTAGCTATCGATAGTGAGGTTGCAGAGTCTGTTAAAATTCTCGCCAAGCGCAAGCATCTTAAAGGATGACTACTCCTCTTGGATTTAGCAACTGAACTCCATCTGCTAACGTAAAGGACCAAATGGTCTATGCGTGACTCATCGGCCTACCAAATTAACTTCATCTTACCTAACTTGATTCCATAAATAATTTCGAAATCTAAGGTGGACTAGAAACCATACAGAAAGTTTTGAGACGGGCATATACATATATACGAGTCACAATTATTTTAAGTAACTCCAAAACCTAAATATTTTTTCTCAGAAAACCAAGAAAACCATCGCCGGTAGATTTTGTCTCCGAGGGCAACGGAGTGATAGTCAGAAATAAGTCAACTAACAGTACCGGTAACCAGTTTTGAGAGCTCAACATAGTTCCGACACCAGCGCTCTTGCTGTTTTACTCCGAGATAAAGTACATTTATCAAGTTTGGTTTACAGCTGCTTATTACGAGATTAACCTAAGAAGTTCCCGTGACCGTAACCGTGGCCAACAGACATTGAGAAAAAACAGATATTCATATTTTCATCGTAATCCTTAAACTCCTTCGAAGTGTATAGTATCTCTCGTCATGGTGTGTAGCACAATTTGCTAGAAGAGCTTTCTATTAAAACCAATCTTCAGTTAGAAAGGAGTCACTATTTGGAACTTATACTAATTTCTTGATAATACCACCCACATATGACTTCAATATCATCGATTTCAATTTCATCCAATACCACTCACCTCGAACAGCTTCCAATCGTCGAAAGAGCCGAGCTCCGGTTGCAGTGAGAACATAAATTCACATGGTCGAAAACTCTGCACAGCAAATTCAGTGAAAATATTCATCGCCTTCAATGTTTCATCCGGCATAGTCACATTCAACAGCGGCTGGGGCCACGCATAGTCGGTATTGTTGACGCAAGCGCTCTCATTGGTACTATAGCTGGCGCCCCAAGGACAACAGATATTGATGCACGGCTTCAGTTTACAAATGCAAGCTCGCACATGTGACTCCACTTCGACACGCCGCACGAGATCCGTGTAAATATAGTCATATTTGCCGATCAGCTGTGAAGGTATCATAGTGCCATCGTGTAGATATGAACCGTTAGGGAAATGCGGATCACCCGTCACGTTGACCGTATCGAAGAAGCTACAAGGCACATGTATGCCATCGCGTTGATGCAAGTTCTCGTTGTAGGCGCTCACTAGGGGGGGTAGGCAAATGGCAAGCGCCAAGCCGATATAGACGAACCGCAGTGGCAATCTGCGCAGAAGCGTTTGTGTGTGTATTTGTGACATTGTATTTGGACTGGTTCCTGTGGAAGGCTGCAAAGTAGAGAACGAAAAATTATTTCCCATATTATGAGATAAACAAACATATATAGTATTATTTGAAGATATTTTATGTTTAGAAGAGAGTAATTTGGATCCCATTATTGTGCACAGGAGACCGAATATTTCTAATATTTCTTTTTTAATCTTTTCCTGGAGCTTTTAGAGCTTTTTTCATACCACTAATCGAAAACGGATTTATAGAATACAATACATAGAAATCGTCCCTGAGAAAGAGCTCGAAATATAATATCTAAAGTGCAGTTATCTTAAGAAGTCTGGACGGACAGTTATCTGGAAGTAAATGGCTCGACGGCTATCCCTGCTTCAATATATTTTTGTGCTTATGAAATTGCTACCCTTTTAGTAGCGAAAGTTTCGGTATAGACATTTTAACCTCGGTTGGAAAGAACTTATAATCGAAAATGTATTTGCCAAACTGTTTCCGTTTTCCGTATTTATTAAAACTTAATGACTTAGGACATGGAACCTTTGAGGTCTTCGATGATTTTCACGAAATGGAGATACTATATAGTATAGTATAGTATATACGGCATAACCACATCAGGGATTCAGTTAAATATCGACCTTTGATACTCAAGTGTCTCAACCAAGCTGTTGTCATAAGTAAAAACTGTCGACTAAATGTTCTTGTTCTTTCTTTTTATTAGCAATTTGGCCATCTAGGTAATATAGAAAGCGATCGGTCGTTACTCGTCTAGATCGCTCTCTAATGCAAAATACGGGCTGAAGAAAGCCCAAGGTGATAAGTCCATAAATAATTCACATTTGAAATCACACATATTTTGCAAAATCTTACTATCGAAGAAGCTGGGATCCACAAGAACTGCAGTTGTTAGAGACCACTCGGTATTATGAACATTATACTAGGGCTGGGATGGCGAATATGTTTTTGATACCTATTGGTTGTCTAACTTTTTGCAATAAGGGATAGTAAGGGACTTTCAAAATTCCAAGAAGAAGGTGAGACTTTTTTGGAAACTAAAAGCTTAGTTATCGTCGTACAAAATCCATGAATTGTTCTTCCACGATTCCGGCCATTTTCGACGGATATTCTTTCGCAAACGCCTCAATACGGCCAAATAAAACTCTTTATTGACCGTTTGTCCCTTCGGAACAAATTCACGATGCACCAAACTACGATTATCAAAAAATAATGAACATCACCGTGATTTTTGATCGGCTTTCTTCCCGTTTTTTAGCCTCCATTCTGTTGATTGTTGACTCGTTAGTATTTCAAACTCATAAACCCATGTCTCCTCGGCAGTTATAATGCTATTCATGAATCTGGGTTGGGAATTCATATGAACAAGCCTGTCCAAAGAGACCTGTTTACAGTACGCTTTTTGAAAAAAATCAGCTTTATTAGAACGAGTCGAGCAAGAACGCATTTCATAGCCGAAATATTCACCAAAATCATTCCAATGGACTCGCGAGACATGTCGAGCTCTCTTACCATTTCTCTAGCACGTGGCAGACCACCATATCCTACACTTTTTTTTAATATTTTCATCAGCTGAAGAAGGCAAATGTCGTCCAGATCAAATATAATAAAAAATTCTTTGTTCTGAGAACTTTTTTTTGTCACAATTCATAAACAGTTTTTGTAGTTTAACGTAAGAAAGTAGCTTCAAAGCCAGCGCATTATCATTTGAAAGTCTTATCTTGCGGTCAGTTGGGTTGAGCGTGTCATGTGTGAATTGAGAAACTTGACAATGGATTGCCAAACAAAGAAACCTCACATAATAATTATACTTTCATAAACCACTTCAATGTAAGATAACAAAAAAATAAAACAAAAAACACATTGCTATGGTTGTGATCTACTTTTGTGTGAAAGAAGCATTGATTAAAAGACAAAGCTTTCTAGCAATCTTTGATAACCGCTTTCGAAAATAAAATTATTTACTGTTTTATTGCTTTGTTGACGATTATACTATATACATATTTGCCCCTTATGGTGTGAGAAGACTTCTGTATGTCTGATAAACATAAGCTCTCTTGAAGATATTGAGCAGCTAATAACGGTATTTGTATGTAGGATGATTCAGAAGAGCATAAGTATGCTTAAAATAATATGATTTTTAACACAATAAAACTTAGTTATAGTAGTTAGCTAGACTTAGTTTGACAAAAATTTTGTGTAAATTCAAAAAATGCAAGGTGTGTTCGAATGTAAACAGGACTTAAAACAAAATAGAACAAATGGTTCTTTCGACAAAATCAATTTATTTTATTCAATCTAGTCTCCTTCTGCTTCAATACAGCTTTTTGCACCGTCCAAAAGCATTTCAAACGAGTGTTTTAGCTCGTTAGCCGGTATGGTCGCCAGCATGCCGGTGAAAGCCTTTTGAATGGCCTCTACGTCTGCCACTTTCCTTTCATGGGCAAATGCATTTTTCCGAAAAGAAAGAAGTCGCACGGTGTCATATCAGGTGAATACGGGGGTGGTTAATGGTTAAAATGTGATTTTTGGTAAAATAATCGGTTACAAGATGTCCTTCGAATCTTGGATTCTGAGCAAGTTTTGGTCGTCAGTCATTTTGTGCGGAACAAACCGTGCCACACCTTTCGTAAGCCCAAATGTTCGGTCAAAATGAGATAAATCGATGTCTTGGAGATGTTCAATTCCATTTCCATGAATTTCAATGATGATTTCGTCTGATTTTTGATGAATTCACTCACAGTTTCGATGGAATTTCCGGTGATCACGGATTTTGATTGGCTCACATATTGATCGTCATTTATGTCCTCACGAGCACTTTGACAACGTTGAAACCACTCGTGCACTCTGCTACGGGATAGGCAATCATCGTCATAAACTTGTTTCATCAATTGAAACGTCTCGGTAAAAGTTTTACCAATTAAAAAAAAAATGAATGTACATACATACATGCCGTTGCATCATTTTGCTGAATTACTTGATTTTTTCTTCATACATACATGCACTTTACTAACTACATAAGAATATGTCGAAAAACTTGAACGAATGTTGAGTTGGGTTCATTAAGTACTTGGCAACGATAAAATACGTGAAGTAAAGAAAGCTTTTGCTTCAGACTACAGATAATTTTTGGGTCTACATATGTATCCTAAGGGAAGAGGGATGAGATAGCATGAATTGCATACTAAAACTTGTAAAAGATTCTTGTTAGAAAATACTGAACAACGCCATCTAGTAAAATATATTGATCTACAAACCCATACCAAAAGATAAGAGATGAGATGAGATCGATCCCCAAAAAGATTGGGCATGAGACCTTTCAGAAATGTCATGTTAGAGAAAGCTTTTTACCGTTTAAAATAGGATAATATCTGATCAAATACATATGTATATGCAAACCTGCATAAAGAGGAAACTGGCAAACTTTCTAAAGGTTCATGTTGGAGAAAGCTATTTGCGGTCAAACATTTCTGTTAAACAAAAAATCTGTTATACCAACTCTGTATTTATTACTGTAAGATTGAGAGATATACGAAAATATGTATGTATATAGTCTATATAGATATAATGATGAAAAGTAGAGTGTAAAATATTTCAATCTATCCTTTGGTTAGGTTGATTCAATAAGCGTTGAGGCTAATCCCGACACGGAAATCACTGTAATTACACTTGGACCGTTTTAACAACAAACAATTTCTAAGGATCACCCAATCCTCACCATTTTGAGTCTATCACAAATTCGTTAGGACAACAAATATCGATTCCAATTCTCAGGATGACTAGGATGACTGAATGTATGGCTTCCAAGTTCCTTCAAACTTTTTTTTTAAAAAGCTGAACAATCAAACTGCATTCTTCCGCAAATTTTTGAGTGTCGGCCTAAAATATTATCACTTTAGGGATTATTTGAAGATTTTCCTTGGGTTGAACAATAAACAACGAAGTTTGGTACTACAGAAAGCGGAGATTCGACGTAAAGTTGAGTAAGGTTTCACGTAGCTTTTATCAAAACTTTGCGAGATTGAGTGAGATTAGGAACTTTCAAGTGCTTTGTGATCTTATAAGTCTAGAATTTTTCAGCACGGAACTTCATATAAGAAATTTTCCTGAAATTTTGACCAATGGCCCACCAAGTGTGAGGATTCCACTTAACGAAGGACATTTAATGAGTACGAATAATCTTTGCATGCGTCATATTTCCACAAGCAATGTAACAACCAAGAAAGTCGTCCATCAAATTGCTTTGCTAAAGTCTCCACCTGCATTCCATAATATGTTATGAATACTCACTCCGATAATGGTATGTCAATACACTTAAATATTAGTCAACTAAGCCCATAAGTAATTTGTCAAATGTCATTCGATTATTGACGTTCAGCTTATCGTAAACTTACTCCAAGGCACAAGGACCTTTAACGCCTGTCATTAAACCGCATCGAATGTCAATATAATGTGCGTCAGTAATTGATTACATGTGTGAATAAGACCAACAGAATATTCATAAATTTCCATAATTATTTGTATTGAACTTGTAGTAACTTGACGCAAGTGTCATTAGAGCGCTTAAGTACACAATAAGTTTTACGGCAACTATAAGCGTCGCTAAGTTTAACGGTGTTTATTAAATTATGATCAAATATATTAGTGTAATTTCACCTGTTGCTTCGCTGGACTCTTCTTTGTTTATGCAAATTAGTTGCCTGTTGGTCATAATTCAACGCAATATATCTTCTTTATGTTGTTGGAATTGTGTCATCGTTTCATTTATTTTGAAGGGGAAATTGCTCGTCAACTTATCTATTCCTTAGGGTGGTGTTTGTTACTAAGTTGTGTACACGGTCGTATGGTAGGGCGCCGCACTTACCTAAATACTTAGTGGCAAACACAGGAAAGCCGGCAGACATAGAGTTCTACTGACTACCTTGTTGGAAATTGTTGGCGCTTGAACTTGTTATAAGTAATGCAGTGTTGGTTTTTCGGGTCATTCTGTTGTGCTTGGGGAAATGTAAACAACAACGAGTTTGTTAGACATTTTGCATTTCCAATGATATTATAATTATGAAATAGTCAAAATTGCTACAGAAGTGTTTTGGGCAGTCTACTTTATCACGATGACAAGCAATTGAGTATAAAACATTCAGCGAAGGTCATGAAGTTACTGAAAATTTGCCTCATGCGCGTCATCCATCCTCATCTGTTATAAACGATAATGGAAACATCTAACAAGTTTAGGAAACAGTGTTTGAAAACCGTCCTATTGGCAACAGAGAGATAGCAGAGGAACTCCACAACTCTAATGTATCGACTCAACATATTTTGGTTAATATTTTAGTCAATGTTTTGGCTAATGTTTTGGTGAATGTTTTGGTGAATGTTTGGCTAATGTTTTGGGTTTGAAGCGTGTCTATGTTAAATTCGTAACAAAACATCTGAATCTTTTGAAAAACGGCATCGTCAGGCACATTAGGTACTACAGGTGATGAGACGTGGGTTTATGAATATAACGTCGAAACAATTCAACAATTTAGCGATTGGCGTTCCAAAAATAAGTCGAAATCGTACAACCAAAATTCACTGAAGGTGCTGAAGGCCCACCTGAGGCTTATAAAAACTGTGGAAAGTTTGAATAAGTGTTGGCAACCTTGTCTTTGATCAGGAACGTATTTCGCAGGTAATTTGAATGGTCAAATTTGATGAGATTCTTTTATGACGTTCATTGCTAAATATATGTATGGACTGATAAGATGAAGATCTAATTATCTAAATTTTAAATGTTAGAGAATAATTCGGGGAAACATTAGAAGAATATATATGTGTCAAAAGAGTCAGAAATATTTCTTCAATCTTTTGAAGTGTTTCTTTACACAGATTTTGAGTACGAACATTTGATTATCATTAGCTGTAAGTTAATGGTTCCATTATATCAGGGAGGCACACTGATAAACTTGATTTTATTTTCATAGAACTGTGCATTTAATCCTCGTAATCTGTAGGGAGATCTATAGAGTTTAGTTCACGCTTGAGAGTTTGTCACTCTGTTTGAGGTAGCTCCAAAACAAAAACGAAGTCTTTCGGTGCCAAGTCAGGACTACAACCATTTGCTTGCAAGTGGTTCGTGCGTGAACTACTTTTGTTGGATTCGACTTATCAGAAAACACCCATACAGCACTCGGTCGACGCTTCACTTGAGGGCTCATACGTGCAAATCCATGTGACGCGTAATGTCACGATGCCATAGACGTGTTTCGAAGCACCGCATAATATTTTGTTAACATTTCTGGAACAAATATTTGTATTGTCAAATATCTATACAATATTGAATATATGTTAGTCTCATAAATGCCCTTAGTTGTTTCAATCTCACGATAGGTCACATGACAATCTTGCAATTTCAGTTTGCGCACAACATCAATAGTTTCCGGAACAACTACTGATTTTGGACGACCTTCCCGAAATGCGCCTTGGAGTCTCTTAATGAGTTAGGTTTGGTTAGGTTAGTCTGGTAGGCTAATGAGACACGCATCGACCAGTTTTCATCTTTTGCGATAGCAGATGGAGTTCACTTACTAGGTCCATGAGGAATAGTCATCCTTTAGGCTGCCTGCGCTAAACGGGAATTTCAACAGACTCTGTGGCCTCAGCCTTGTCCTGTGGGCATATGCCGCCACCAGACATGGACTAGTTGGTAGTTGTTTCTACTGTCTCTTCAATCGAGTGCCAATAGGAATCTTATGTACAATCGGGTTTTCTTTACCATGTTTCTGTCCAGAACGTAGTATAGATCTATCTTGATGCGTTTATTTACGCCGAAAGTTATAAAATAGTAGACATAGAGTAGTAGATAGTAGAGTAATCGCGTGAATATGTTCGCGATTTAATTCCATTTTTTGTTTCAGAAGAATATCTTAAGTAACTGTAAACAACACAAATAGCTCTCGTATGTCAAAACGTTCTGAGTATGCATACCATCAAAAATGTCAAACTTTACTACAAAATTGTGAGTTTCCAGATTGCAACACTAGGGTTCCTAAACCCCAAAATATATAAGACTACCTACGTAACTTCAATGCTACCAATAACATAAATACAATTTTAGTAATATTTAGATAACAGCACCACCTAGCGGAAGACAACGAACGCCACAGTAAGATGATTAATTTTAATTTTCAATTTTAAAAAAATACAGTGTTATTATTTTGATATTAAAAAATAATCATAATATGGCAACACCGTAAAAAAAGTGAAAAAATTTAGAAAATACCAAGAGCCTATTTTTTTCCTACTGGGTATGCTTACATATATAAGTAGGTATGCAATTTCAATGTAATTTGTCATTGCGTATTTGCCCACACGTAAAATAAATTTCTCCGCATATTGTCAGGGTCATAACACCGACGCTTCATAACGAAGAATTAAGTTCATTCCCAAAAGTGCTTTTGAAATTAATCTTAAACTGTTATCAAGATGAATTGTAAGGCGCAACAAATGGGTAAAAATACTGTTCATTCGTTTTTATTTCTCAGTGGGCTTATTACTCTGAGGAATCAAAATACAAATAAATTCTGTTAAAATAGGATAAACGTATAATTATTAAGAAATAGGTGGCAACGTAAAACAAACAGAAAAATTATCCTCAAAGAAATGAATGCAGTGACTGAGAAGAATCCTTGAAACAAGTAAGGGAGGGCTAAAAGCGAGATGAAAAAGTGTAGAAAAATTTTAGGAAAGAGGTCACAAAAGGAAGCTCTCCGAACTTATAGGGATAATTCCATGAACCATCTCTTTCATCTTAGCGATGCGATAAATAAACAAAACTATTGATTCTGATGCGAAGAAAATTTACAAGTTTTTCACGAACAACCTTTACATTCACATAAATTGATAGTTTGGTGTGGGTTTTGGTCTGCTGGAATCATCGGTCCGTACTTCTTCCGAAAAGCCTGTCAATAGAGAGCGACATTGAACGATGATAACAAACTTTTTATGGCCGTAATTGAAAGACGTTGATCTTAACAACATCTGGTTCCAAAAAGATGGGGCTACGTGCCACACGGTACGTGCAACAACTCAATTATTGCGAGCAACGTTTGGAGATTTGACTACTTCTTGTGGGGTTATTTAAAGTCATTGGTCTTTGGAAATAAACCATACTTTCTTCAAGTTTTAGAAGTCAATATTGAGCGTGCTATTCATGACATACGATTTGATTTAGTGGAAAAAGTACTCGAAAATTGGGTTCATCGAATTCGTTCCAATAAAAAAAAATAATTTGAATGATGTTATATTCAGAACTTGATATATGTATGTATGTAAGTCCGTGCAATCGATTTTTCAAAATCAAAATTAGATTTATTTTTATTTTGTGCAACAATTGTTATCATTTCATGTAATTTGGAGTAAACTTGCAGACTTATGTTCCGAATACACTGTATCCATATTTATATAAAAAACTCAAACACAAGGTTATTTGAAGATTCATATTGATATTGAGGTTATGTAAAAAGTGTCCACATAAAAAAGTTGTAAATCGATTCCTTACCTACACCATTGCCACATAACTTTTCTTCTATAGGACGCTTAGTTTTACCGAAAATCGTAATAGTAAGCCGTTTTTTAAGGGACGCTTAGTTTTACCGAAAATCGTAATAAGCTGTTTTTTTTTCAATATTTTTTTCTTTTTTCGGGGTCTCCGGAAATGACGTCGCAATGGCCGAGTTAAAAATATTTTTTAACAAAAATTTCAGAATATCTTTGTTAATAGTGTTATTTTATTAAAAATTTTTATTGTTACAAAATAACACTATTAACAAAAAAATTCTGAAATTTTTGTTAAAAAATATTTTTAACTCGACCATTGCGACGCCATTTCCGGTGACCCCTCATAAAAAACATGCGACCGCGTTGGCAGGACAACTACTTGCAGGATCATCTAAAGTTGAAAAAATGCGTGTTTTAGTCTAAACCGTAATTTAGAACTTGGACGAAGGAAAAAAAACTAAAAATTGGATTTTGGCAGAAATTTTTACTAAAAATTAAAATTTCGCAACATTTTTTTCAAATAGTTTTAATCTTAACGGATCTCCCGTAAAAGTATTTTGTCCTTAGTGTTAATTTATCTTTCGATTCCGATGGGTTTCAACTTATGAATTTCTTTCTTTTTTATATCATTTTCAAAGGCTTCTGCACTAGTCTAATATGTATGTAATTCAATAACTATTTTTTAAGTATCATTTTGTTTTTTGGTAAACACTCGTAGGCTAACCCAAAATGTATGCTAATTGTCAATACTAGCTTATTATACATAAAATCTGTATACCTAAAATTGATGCCATAAATGTTGCCTACATTTTGGCGCGGCGATTGATTACTTGATAATAAATTGGAGACACTTCATTGGAGGAAATTCAACAAATTCACTTTTCACGGTGTAATACAACTATATATTTATAAAAAATAAAAAATTATAAAGTTGTATATGCCAGAATAAATTATAAAAAAATTTATATTTATTTATTTACATATATACATACATATATATATATTTTTTTAGAAATTTTTTTATAATTATTATTTTTTAATTAATGGAGAGTATTTACATAATAACTTGATCAATTCAGCTTCTTGAATCATTAATTTCTGGCTTTGGAAGTGTCAAAAGGTTACCCTTCACCGATTTTATAGCATAACATACCAATTGATGAAAATTCCAAAGAAAGTGATATTTGAACAAGTTTTTTGAAATTATTTTTTTAAAACTAGTGTCAACGTAATAATATTTTTTAAAGAGTTATATAAGAACGAATGGTTGCATATTTTGGCATAAGACTTGTGAGGCAAACAATTTCTACGAATTTAAGTGCAATGTTTCTAATATCACACATTAAAAATAATAATAATAACTGATTAAAAAATTCCTTGAAAAATTGCCAGAAAACGATATTTATTTAATTCATATGCCATACATTTGTTTAATACAGCTTTAATTATAATATTTCCTTAAAATAACCAACTCAGAAAGCTATGAAAGTTAGCGCTAAATTTTCACAATTCATATGTAAAAGTAAGTGCTTAGAATGTCGATCTATATATACATACATATGAATATATAGGTACACACATAAGTATATACTCTAGCATAGTTACTGCGTGGTGCGAAAATACTTATTAGCCGTTTATTAGCTTGACTAAATGCTTTGATTAGCTTTGAAGCCCACGAATCATTAGCTCACCGCTTGGCACTAATTACTGATAAGATAATTGATAATCGCATTTATATATACAGATACAAATTGTTGCTATATTTATGTATAGTAACGGGTTTTATTTACGTAGGTTCATTACCAGGCATATTTGGAAGAGTAATTTGCTTAGCTTTACTTATATTTGGCATGAATCGGCAAAAATCGTATTATAGCACATGAGAGTTTATACATATAACAATGTCTTATTTTAGGTGACACTCTTCAAAACTTGTCGACAAGTTTGTAGTGATCTTATAAGGAACGCTTCATAGGGTCAAAACCTCGTCTATTGTCAATATAATGTCAGTTTGATCAACATTTTCGACCACAAAATATTGTCCTTGTAATAACGTACGGTCAAAAAATCAAGATGTAGTTGTGCCTCTTGAATAAGGATATGAAACTTAAATAGGACACATGTGATAACTTTTATTCAAAATTCGGTCTGCACCTTCTTCTAGCTCTCTATATGGTATGGTGATGATCATCAGTCATCTTCATACCGTTTATGTTAGTTAGTCAGGCATATACAAAGTTTTCCAATAAGAGTGATATGATTTCTTTTCACTACTTGTTAAAGGAACTCAAATGTTTTTGGATTTAATGTGAAGTACAACCGATACAACTATGTTCTGAATATAACATTATTAAAGTAGCCTGCGCGACTTCTTTTAAAGGAACGTATTCGATGAACCCAATTTTCGAGTACTGTTCCCCACTAAATCCAGTAGTATGTTATGAATAGCGCTTTCAATATTGACAATCAGATAATATGCTTTATTGCTAAACACCAATGACTTCAAATAACCGCAAAAGAAATAGTCTAATGGTGTTAAAACACAGCTTTTTGGAGGCCATTCAATGTCACAATTCTTTGATATAATCGAATATTAATATTGTGGGACGTGCTGCGTGGCACGTAGCCTCTTCTTGTTGAAACCAGATATCGTCAAGATCAACTTCTTCTATGTAATTGCCGCTATAAAAAGATGGTTACCACTGATCTATATCTCTCTCCATTGACAGTAACGATGGCACAAGCTTCATCTCGAAAGAAGTACAAACTGATTATTCCAGCAGATCAAAAACCACACCAAATTGTCAATTTAGGTCAATGTAAGGGTTGTTCATTAATAATTTTTCTTCGCAACAGAATCGACAGTTTTGTTTATTTGCCGCAGCAGTCAGGCGAGCCTCATCGTAGAAAAGCTTAAAAAATCTCGATCGTTTTCAAATTATTCTAAAGAAAAATCAGCAAATTCACGACGTGTTCCATGGCTTCAGTTCTTGAGTGAGAATTATTTAATACGGATGCAAGCTCAAACCCTTTCTCAGAATCGGCCAGGTTTTGGCTTGAGACCGTACCAATTCTTAAGAACGTCTTGGAATCTACAGGGAATCTACGCGGAATTCAGCAACAATTGCCTGAACGACAGCAATATTTTCATTATATTGGTACTTGAACATTATGTAAAGAAAATGTACGCTCGACTTTACCGAATACAATGAAAAAAAAAATTATGGATCGTGAGATATTATAAAGTGGACAAAACGACACTTAAAAATCACATCATCGCTATTGAAAAACCCGGTACACAATACATAGTATACTATATATGATAATAATAATAATTTTAAGCTGAAAATCTTGCTTTCTGCCACACACACCTTTTTCGAGGTCCCCAGATCGGCTACGAGAAAAAGCAAATTCAAAATTTTCAAAAACAAATACTACCTTATGTTATACATAATATTTTGGAAATCCACATTTAAAAAATTTTTTTTTTTTCAAAAAAATGGCTCTTTAAAATAAAATAAAAAAGTCACAACAAGCGCACTTTTTAAAAATTTCTTCGAAACGCAGTTGAAAATAACCCCTTAAGGTTTACTTTGAGCAAAAGCAATCATTTTTGGAGGTTACGTTATTACGTATTATGTGATTTTTTTTTTTAATTTTCAGCGTAAAACTTCTTGAAAATATTTTTCTTCAAATTTTTTAGAAATATTTTTATTTTAATTTTTTTAAATATTTTTCATTAAATATTTTAAAAACATTTTTCAAAACATATTTTATTAATTTTTGTATTTTTTTCTTAAAATTTTTTTTTAACTTTTAAAAATATTTTTCAAAAATGTATATTTTTCTATAAAAATATTTAAAAATATTAAATATTATTTAAAAGTATTTTTCATAATATTTAAAATTTTTTTCTTAAAATTTTTAAAAAATATTTTTTTCTTAAAATTTTTCAAAATATTTTTCGTAAAATATTTTAAAATATTTTTTCGTAAAATATTTTAAAAATATTTTTCATAAAATTTTAATTTTTTTTTTGAATCCTAAATTGTTAAAAAATATTTTTTTCTTAAAATTTTTTAAAAATATTTTTTTCTACAATTTAAAAAAATTTTTTTTTTTACAATTTTAAAAATATTTTTTCCTAAAACTAATTTTTTCCACTAGTTACAAAGTAGTTCCAAAACTAGTTCTTATACGACCAGTTATTTCCGAATTCACTTGAAATGCCTGTAATAACCAACATAAGTAAATAGTATACATACATATATTATAATTATGTATGCAAGCTACATTTGGCTATATATTATATGCCTTTCTTTTGACGCTTAAATCGTCAACGCCCGCTCATATTTTATGGGATTTGCCCACAGAATAACAAACAAATAGAAAAAAATTATTTGCCCGCCTGCTGTTTGTGATTAATTTGTTTGCAATAATATTGATAATTCATTCAATTATGTAACTGCGTTAATTGTGAGCGCGTACTCCGCATGTCAAGCGTAGGCGTGAACTCGCGCGTGTGTTTGCATTTGCGCGTTTGGGAAGCGCTGACGCATTTCACTTCGTTTTTTTTTTATCAGCAATAGCATCAGCTATTTTATGTGCTGAGTTGCTATCAAAATTTGAATATTCAAAAACGAAATTCAAACAAAAGATGCCACTGTGTTAAATGACTATATACTAACACATGCATATGTATATATTTGCATGCACCCGAAATTAATGCCGGAAAAGAACGAGGCGCTTAATCGAGCATTTTTCGCTATCGGTAGGCGATTAAAAAATTCATAAACAATATTTTTGCATAAAAAGTACTTAAAATCACTTGTGTTTATATTTATGTGTGTGTATGTATATATGAATGCATATAAATTTCCCGGACGTTCGCTTTCATGAAAATCATTTTATAGCGAAAATCGATTTTTATTTAATAATCTTTTCGCCAATGCGCCGTTTAAATAAACTATTTGTGGAAATTTATATAATTTCATGTAAACATTTTACAGGCGCTCTGTTGAAATGTGGCTATTTTATGGTTGTGTGAGTGGCTGACTGCTTGACTGCAGACACATTGTCCGTACGCCCCCAAGAATTTCCAAAATTTTATTATTGTATTACTTAAAATAAACACACGCTTAAAATCTTTTAACAAATCGAATTTTGTAATATTTCCTCACAAAACAAGTTCAGGCATACACTCAAACTCATCTCTCCCTAAACAAATGATCACAAGTGATTTTTATTCTCGGATCGGCTCATTACCAAGTTCGCATGTACTAACAATAGTATCCGAACGGCACATATAAAGTGCTATAATTGGGTGATAAAAAGACACCTGCACTAAGGGATACTTTTCAAATGAATCAAAAATAAGTAAACTCTCCAGAATATAACTCCAGCGAATATAAGCGATAATAGATTTTAAAAGCGTTCGGTTAAAAAATTCAGTTTAAGGCATGCTATAGACCACATCTTCTTTTCTTCTTTACTGGCGTAGACATCGCTTACGCGGTTATAACCGAGTTAACAACAGCGCGCCAATCGTTTCTTCTTTTCGTTATTTGGCGGCAATTCGAGATACTAAGTTCAGCCAGGTTTTTCTCCGCCTGACCTCTCCAACGGAGTGCAGATCATCATATTCCTCTGCTTTGACCGGCGGGTGCCGCATCGAGAACCTTGAAAGATGGAGTATTCTCTTCCATCTGGACAACATGACCTAGCCAGCGTAGCCGCTGTTTTTTAATTCGCTGAACTATGTCGATGTTGTCGAATATCTCGTACAGCTCATCGTTCCATCGAATGCGGTATTCGCCGTTGCCATTGCCCAAAGGACCGTAAATCTTCCGCAGAACCTTTTTCTGGAACACTCCTAAGGACGACACATTAGATGATGTCATTGTCCATGCCGTAGCATAATATAGCAGGACGGGATCGATGAGGGACTAGTAGGGTTCGCCGGGAAAGAACTTTACTTATCATTTGCCTACTCAGTCCAAAGTAGTACATGTGGGCAAGAGTGATTCAGCGTTGGATTGGTGGGTGTTAATGCTGGTTCCAAGATAGACGAAATTATCTACGACTTCAAAGTTAAGTCATGTGATGACTGACTGTTTGATGACAGCAGATATTTTGTCTTGCCCCCGTTCATACATAAATATTTTTGTAGGCTCGTCCGTAATTATAGACAAAGTGGGTATGATATATCTCTATATTAGCCAATCGCCCAATTTTTATGGCCGCCGCAAAATTACATGCTTCAACTGATTAGAAGTAGTACTAGATGTGGTACGTTAACACGTTTATTTAGTTAATTATGATATTTTGTGTTAAATATTAAATCGAGTATAAATAACAGTTTTGTGATTTTTTTAGTGTTAAAGTGTGGGTTTTAATTAAGCGGGTTTATGAAACATCGACGTTTAGACCTTTTTTAAACCACCTGTATGAAAATATCAAGTAAAAACAAGTCAGCACGAAGAATACATATCTTTCTGCCATACGATTATTAAATAGAAATTTTCGAAAAATTACGTTTGAAAATGTTTTGTAACAATGTTACCACCTGTTTTAAAATATAAAGCAAATAAAAATTAATGAAATAAGCAAATCATTGCTATATTTTATTAAAATAAAGTAAAGCAAAAGCTTATGAAAGAAAAGTATTTGAGCAGAGTTGCCACCTAATGTTTTTTATAACAAATTTTTTTTTCTAATAAATGTCATAACACAATATAGGTATTAAACTAAGATCTTTGAAGAGGATTGCAGATAAAATTGTTACTAAGAATGTTGCCACCTAAAATTTTATTTACAAAAAATTATTTAAAGCAAAATAAAGTAATTTTTCGAACAAATAATAATTAAATAACATTAAAGTCATTTAATTTGATGAAATTATATTGTTTTACCAACAAAAGTAAATATTTTTTATTAAAAAATTTGTAACCTCCAAATGTTATTTCAATTAATTTTTTTTTATTAATTCCTTTCTTTTTATTTTAATTCGTTTTCTTACAAATTATAATTTCTCCAAAGTATGTAATAATATTTCGATGAAATAAGTTAAGTCCATTATCGGTCAATATGTGAGTATTTTAATGAAAGTCAGAGAATATCATATTTTGCAAATATTTTCGTAATGCCACCTGGATAAAATTGTACGTCAATAAAAATCATAAAGTAAAGACATTTTTGCAATATTTACATCAAATAAAAATAGAATCAAATATTTTTAGTAGGGTTGCCACCTTATTATAAATAAATAAAATAAAAAGTCTTACACTTAAAAATATTTTTAAGCGTACCTTATTCAATTAATAAAAATAAAAGTCTTACTTAAATTTTTTTTTTATTAGTGCTGCCACCATATTCAATTAAATAAAAAAATGCAATTTTATTAACTACATATATGGACATCAAATTAAACAGATTTGGAAAGGCTTGCAGTTAATGTAGAAAAAGGGAAGGCTTCCACCTATTTGCAATATTTATTAAAACGCAAAGAGAAAACTATAAATATCACAAAAAATCACGTATTTTTCAATTTTAGAAATTGTTGCAATATTTACATCTAGTAAAATTAAAATAAAAAGTCTTGCGTTGGAAAATATTTTTGAGTGGGGTTGCCACATTATTCAATTTGAAAAAAAGTTTTGCAATATTTACATCTAGTAAAATTAAAATAAAAAGTCTTGCGTTGGAAAGTATTTTTGAGTGGGGTTGCCACCTTATTCAATTTGAAAAAAAGTTTTACATTTTAAAATATTTTTGAGTTGGGCTGCCACCTTATTCAATTACATTAAAAAGTGCAATTTTATTGAGCAATATGGAGTCCAAACTAAACAGGCTTGGAAAGGCTTGCAGTTAATGTAGGAAAGGAAAAGGAAGGCTGTATACCTTTTTGAAATATCTATTAAAAACACATAGAGAAACCATAAATATCACAAAAAAGCTCATATTTTCAGCTAATTAACACAAGCTCGACAAGTAAATTGCAGCATAGAACCACCCTTTCATGCGAACAAGTCATTAACAACCTGTTCAGGCATTATTTAAGTGTTCTTCCCAAGCAATTTGCATGTAAATTAAGCGAGTATTTACTTGAAGAATTCATTTGCTTAGCTTCGTTGACAAACAATTGTCTAAAATATTTGCGCAAAATAATTTTACAACTAAAGTCAATTTTTTCACGCTTTGCCCACAACAACAAACACATAAAATCACTCGCTAAAAGTTGTTAGTTTGCAAATTTAGACTTTGAAGTGCGAGCATTGAGCTTCGGAAACGCTAAACAGTGTATTAGCGAATTTGAATATTTATATATATGTACATATATATCGTATTGTATTATAATACAAGTATATGTATGTGTATGAATGTATGTATGTATGTGTTAAACAAGAAACGAGTACTGCGCGCACGTCGTTACATATTAATTATTTGGATTGGCTGATTCACTGATTTCCATATGTCACATTAAAAGTCAAATGACATTTTCACAAACAATTGCGAAGTGTCATCAGCGATCACAGCAACAACAACAATGTTGTCACTTATGCCGCACCAAGCATTCTGAGACTGAATGTACGCAATAAATGGCGTTGCCGGTAAAAGTGGGTGTGTAAAATTGGCGTGTTTGTATATGTTTGAGTAAGTATGCAAATAAGCGCCTCATACATGGTATTCCAATAAGAGTGACTGATTTCTTAAAAAAAACACACAATGTGTATTTATTACCTAAAACTAAACGAAAGGAGATAGATATAGTGTTATATAAATGATAAGGATGACGAGGTGAGTTCCAATCCGGGTGACTTTCCGTCCGTCCATGCAAGCTGTAACTTGAGTAAAAACTGAGATATCTTGATAATACTTTGTAAACGCGTTCTCTGGCAAAAAAAATTGTGGGTTCGTAGATGAGAAAAATCAGATCACTGCCACGCCCACAAATCACCATTAACCGACAACCTATAAAGTGTCATAACTAAGCACTAAATTAAGATATAAAACTGTAATTTGGCACAGGGGATCGCAGTAGCCAGGGGCATCTGTGGATAAAAAATTTTGAAAAAGTGGTCGTGGTCCCTCCCTCTAATATGTTTAATGTGCATATTGCCTAAACCACTAAAGCTACAACAGCCAAATTTCCCTTGCACAAATATTATGAGAACCCCTATCGACAGTGTTAAAATGAAATCGGATGAGAACCCCGTTTCCTCCCCATATAACGGTACTATTAATGACGAGTAAAAGCGCAATAAATTATTAATTAAATACGCCAGAGATATCCGAGATGGTGTGAGAGGGCTTTATGGTAGCCGGTGTGAAAAAATGATGATGCAACACTTTTAGTTGAAAACACATACATATCTCGAGACCCGCCCTACCGATTTAATGGTAGGTGACATTTTCCTGTAATTTTTACTGTGTGAAAATGGAAGAAGTCGGACTGCAACCATGCCTACTTCCCATGTAGCACAATTTTAAATTCCATTTTCTTCTCTTCCATCCATCAATTTTTCCATTCTAGTGTACACATCAAGAAATAACTAATATAACGGTATAAAACTTTTCTCGAATAATGTCATTAGACTATGCCTCCTTATGACCGAAAATTGTCCAAATCCAGCAAAAACTGTTCAAGCCTCTTGATACCTTGATATGTGGACCCCGGTACCTATGTTGACTTTTACCGAAAATATTGATCAATGTGTCAGATTTATAATGGAAATTCAGAGAGAATTCTTTTCTGATAGTGGTATGTCCGTGTGCTACAAATGGATTGGATCAAATCAATAGCTCCCATATACCTTATATTGTATTAAGGTTACCGAACTTCCGGGAATACCGCATAAATGGGTATCAATATCTGAGTTATCTTAATAAAATTGAGAGAGCGTGTTTTTCTTATAACGCTGCATATTTGTAATTAGACCTTAGGTACCTGAAGGTACTTCCCTCATTTTAATCCTTACAAGTTGCAAGAGTATGAAATGCTCGGTTATACTCGAAATTAGTTCTTCCTTTCATGTCCCGATGTGCCTTTTTTGATTTTATACTTTTTTAAATTTTTTTTTAATTTTTAAATTTTTTTTAATTTTTTTAATTATTTTTTATATTTTTAATTTTTTTAATTTATATTTTTAAGTTTAATTTTTATAATTTTTATAATTTTATTTTTAGTTTTTTAGCTCGTTTTTTTTTAATTTCTGTTTCAATTTATATTATTTCCTTTTTTTAATTTAATTTTTTTATAATATTTTACTATTTTTTTCATTCTTTAGTCTTTTTTTGTAGTTTATTTATTTTTATAATTAATTCTTTCAGTGTTTAAATTTATTTATGTATTTCTTAAATTTTGTTTATTGATTTGCAATTTTGTTATTTTTATTACTTTCGAAGCGTGTTTCGCTCCATTTGCACGCGTCATTCATTCAACTGACAACAACATTTAATTTATCAGTGTTTTGGCTATTTCTAAACTTCCGCACCCATTACGCACACTTCAGCTTCGCCAGAGACTGTTGTTATTATTATTATTGTTTATAGCCTTATCAAAATTCTGCACTGAAACTCACTTCGCACACGTCCTAGGTATTTATTAAAAAGCATTAAAGTTTTATGTATTTTTATGAAATGTTTTTCGTTTCCCTTTTTTGTTATTTGTTTTTTTATCACCAAAGACCCACCGGTCGCATGCGCTTTTTACTCCAAAAAAAAAAGAAAAAAATATTTACCTTCTCAAAATGTGTATAAATGTTCGTGAAAAACATTCATTACTAGTCGCCCATCACAATTGCTATTGTTCCACAGCAACAAACACCAAGAATACTAATGATAGATGGCTGAAATTAAACAATACTTGGTGCTTGATTGGCAGCAGTCCGCCTTTAAATGATCGAAAAGTTAGAAACAATTTAGAAATCGCAATTGAAATCGTGAAGAACGCCGACGTAAATAATCAAATTCGCAACTTTGTGTGAAGAGATGATCGTTAATCTGTCATTGGAAAGCAATTTCAAATCATATATTTAACAATTATTTATTGAAGCGTTAGAATAGCAAATACAAAATGGGCGAAGGCGCACAGAGTGTTATGAGTGCAATAAAATTTATATATATTTATATGAATATAGTCGTTTGATTCTAATGAATGCCAAGAACAGATCATTCTGGGTTTACATAACCTTTTCCGCCGTAAATGTCAAATTGAAGAAAGTATACTTATTATTCCACTTCGTGGAAAATCACTTCGAAAAGTCTAAAAAGAAAAGGATTATTTATAATATTGTAAGATTTCCGGTAAGCAAATTGAAATCGTGCTTACAAATCGATGATATGATATCATTAGCCTCGACAGGAACGAATTCGATGAAGCCAATTTTCGAGTATCCTTTCCACTAAATCAAATCGTAAGTCATGAATATTGACTTCTAAAGCTTCAAGAGCGTTTGGTTTATTGCTAAAGACCTGTGATCTCATATATTCCCACGAGAAGTATTCTAATGGTATTAAAAAAAGAAGTTCTTGGAGGACATTCAGTTCATTCACAATTTCGGGAAATAGTCGAACCTCCAAGCTTTTTGTTAGAAGGTTTTCTTCAACTGAATCAAAGGGAATTACTTGATGTAAAAGATGCAATTGTTTTGTAAAGTTGCTGTTTATATGTAGGTTGTTGTGCTTTAAGTATGAAAGCCTCCAGTGCCGGGAGTGCGGAACTTCAATCCGATAAACCTAATCTACTCCCAACTGCAGGTTCTCCCACGGAACTCGTGGCACGGGCGCTAAATGTCTCAGTTTTGTCATGATTAAGGCTCCCACTTCGCTAATAGCTTTCCAGTTCTCAGTGGACTGACACATGAGTGCCGTCCGATTTTCCACCGTAAAAGTACAACCGAGTGTAGTTTTAAGTTATTTTACTTAAAAGCGATGGTGTTAAAGAATACATGCTCAGAGTCTTCAAAGTACTCCGAACACATCGGTCAATTCCGACTAATGTCGTGCGTCTGTACAGGTAGCTTCTAAAGCACTCATGTTCAATTAGTAAATGGGTTAAGCGCAAATCCCCCCAAAAAGGTCCCCACACCGCCTGTCTATTCACGAATGGATGTCAGGTATCAGTCGGTGGGTCCAACTTACTTTGAGTGAGGTTTGCCACCGCTGCTACCATATCGTTAAGCTTTAGACTAACTCTTCTCTTTTGGCTCCTGTAGACCACTGTGATGACTTGTATACCCGCTCGTATTCATCACCATGGCTCCAGTAGTATCGCTTGATATTGTTCGAAAAGCACTGATAACTTTTGGTGCCGACAGCCTGTGCACTGCGATTCATCTAGGGGTTTAGCCACTGCTACCACATAAAGGTCGTCTGCATTTGCAATTAATTTAACAGCTTGGGTTTGGTGTTTCGTCAGCACTCCATCACACATTATGTTCCATAGAAGAAGGCCTAGAACCAAGCCTTGTTGTACTCCACTCGAAATAGAGTAGCTCCTGGTGTCTTGATGAGTATCGAATAATAGTCGCCTGTTTTCAAAATAACTCATTATAATTTTCATAACATATTGACGAAAGCGAAAGGCATACAGAGCCTTGATTACTTTTGCCCACTTTGCTGAGTTGGAGGCAGTCATCACACCAAGGTTGATAATTTTTTTTTGTTCTGTCTCTCCATAACTTGCCACTTATTGCGCCTTTCACAGTATCAATGATATTGTTTAGTGCATCAATGGTGGACCTCTTTTTCATAAATTCGTTTTGCTTTCTAATAATCCGCCGCTTATCTTTTTATGACTATAAATTATTGCCTTTGAAAGCCATGGAAGAGGAAGGAAGGTAAATACAGGGTCTGTATGGCGACGCAGCTAGGCCCTTAGGAAGCCCATTGTAATACCACCGGGACTAAAATCCCCTCACTTTGTTGTCTCCTCTTTGAACCACCCAAGAAGTTCATCTGTGCAAAAAGCTTTATCTGTGCTACTTGTGAAATGTGATCAAGAAGGCCTCGTCCGATAGTTACGCTTTTTCTGTACGGAGCCAATCCCGCTGGGATCTCCGTGTATATAAATATGTATATTGTTATTGGAAACTAACTGTCAATACAAATAACAAATGTAAAGACTTTTCAGAAATTATCCAACTTTTGGACTACCTCAAGGAATATAATGATAATCTTTAAAATATACTTATGATAACGAAATTGAATGAAAATTCAAAAACGATTTCGTAGTAGTCAAAATCATCCATTTTCTAAATTCTAGATAATCATACTGTCAAATATAAAATAACTTAATTATGGAAACTAAACAGATCGTTCTCTTGACCTTGGTTAACACTATGTGATATTTGGATCGTGGGTTAATAATAAGGGTCCAGACAGTGGACATCTTATCAGAAGGTTTGATCGAATTATGGGTTGGATTGGAAGAGGTATATGCAAATGTCGGCCGAAATTGAATTGAAATCTTTAAAAATACCCAGATCACAAACTGAAGTACAGTTCGCCTATATACTGACAAACGGACATGGCGAAATCTTTCCAGCGACCATTTTTACGAACTGGACAAAGGAGTATGGACTTGAAGTTAATATTGCAGTCGATGGCGATGACCAATAACCCTAAGATTTTAGGTGTAACCTTCGATAGTCTATACTCCTTCACTCCCCATACGACCGCGATTATCGCCAGGGTAGAGAGCCGCAACAAATTCCTCAAGTCGCTAGCCGGCAGCACATGGGTAAAAGACAAAGAAACCTTGTTGGCAACATACATATAAGGCAATCGGTCGGCCGGTCCTCGACTACGCAACACCTATATGGTTGCCTGGATATAGTGGTACGCAGATGAGGAAACTCCAGACCTGCCAAAATACTGCACTCCGGAACACGATGGGATGCCTTTTGATGTCTGCTATCGAACACTTACACAGTGAGACGCTTATGCTCTCAGTTAAGGAGCATAGTGAACTGTTCTCCAAGCAGTTCCTGCTGGGATGTTTTCGTAGAAATCACCCTTGCAGGCATCTGCTTGGAGCGGAACCGCTTCCTAGGAACATCAAATGGTCCTTCCTTGACTACGTCGACGACGTCGTACAGTATGCCCACCGGACTTCGAACGCAACTGACTTCCGACAAATACTGACCGCCATTCCCCTAGCGGGGATTGATAACCGTTAAAACAACAACAACAACATAAAATCATTGGTGCACTACGGTCTATGAATCTCTAGCCAGCTCCGCTACTCAAACCGTTCGTCTTTAACTGGCTTAGAACGGAGGCTTCACCCGCCACGTTGCAAGTAGAGCGTTTTCGGCTGTTTAGTATTTTATTTCTTATGTGTATTTCTTTCGAACTCTGATGACATTTTCACTGGAAAGTGTTAGCAATACTTTTATGTACATATGTATGTAAGTAAATATGAAATGAGAGTGAAAGAGCGTCAATATTGATATTTGTTTCGTATATAAATATGTTTGTATATTATGTGTTGTTATAACATTCATTGTTTGTTGTAAAATAATTTTGCAACGAACTGTTGTTGCTAAATAAATATGGTCGCTCATGCCTCGAGTGAAGTCAGAACCACACATGCTCTGCTCGGAAAAAATAAATGGGCTATTTATAGACTGTGTAAATTTGGAAATTCGATTGACATAAGTACATACTTACATAGTATGTATTTGGATAGGGTATACAAACAATAAATATAAATATATGTGTGTGGTTTATTTGGGTATGTGTGTCATGTATAAGAGTACGTTACATAAGAAAGTGTGGTGTGTAGATGTGTCTTCCAAAAATAGATGTTAATGACCAATTAATTTTTGCTAGAAGTAACTTCGGGAGAAAAGTCCCACTGCTTCTCCATTGAGAGCTGATAATATTCACATTTTAATTGCGGATACATATGTATGTATATTTTATTTATGAGTACATACATACACACATCCATATGCGACTCTGCAATTATGTCACCTTCTTTTACAGCTCACTCAAGCATATTTATTGCACACTTGGGGAAACCCCAACGATTAAACAATTAAATTGCCGTTAATGTGAGTATGAGAGGCTTTTTATTTATACATAAATATACACTTGCATGTGTGTTTATGTGTGAGTATGTACACTTCATACGCACAAACATATAAACACATAAATCTCGAAATAATACAAACAAGCCGCTTCATCTCTGTTGATTTGGCAAATAAAATTTAAATGCGTACAAATAAGCACGCACACACATATGTATCTATAAACATTTGTACCTGCACATGTACACACATTCACACGTTATGCGCCAGCAGCTTTATTAGCCGCTCACAGTATTTGGCATTGCCGTTAGCTCTTCGCGTTGGCGTTTTGTTTTTTAGCGATTTCACGATAAATCTTCCCACCTTATTATTGTTGTTTTGTTCTTGTTGTTGTCTTGCTGTAGTTTTTGTTGTAGTTTTAGCTGTTTGAAAGCGGCCAATGGCCAAGCGTACTTCAAGTGTTTGGCCTATTTCTAGGCGTGCTGGCTGGCTGTTGGCACGAATGGCCATTCAAACGATCAACGATCAACAAATTGCCAATTAAATGCTTAACACGAGAAATTGAAATCGCAAAAAATTAAAAGCAATAAAACTAAAAAAATGAAATATAAATACAAAACACTCAAGCGAAGCAATAACTCGCCTCAAATATTTTTTTAAGCAACAGAACAATGCTCCAATATACATACATATGTACATAGATAGGTTTTGTTTACGTTTCGGAGGTGAAGAATGTTTGCTTTTGTTGTTTTTTTAGCCACAAATTGGCTGCTAAAATAGCACACTCAAGTTCAAAGTGTGGCTGGAGTGTTTACGGTAGCTGATGATGCTATTGTACAATAACAACAACAACATCGTAGCTGAACTGCTTTCAGGCAAATAGCTATAGAGGCCCAGTGGAAGCAGATGCTTCGATTTTTGTTGTTATTTTTGATTTGCTATGATTATTTACGACTCTATATATAATTTTTGATTCTACAACTGAAATGTGGAAAAACTTGAAGTTCAAGGGTTCGGATCTATAAAACCAAAAATAAATGAAAGCTTACGTCAAATCATCGGGATAACAAAAAAAAAATCCAGAAATAATATTTGTCCATAGATCTGGTAGTTTTCTTTGAAATTAAGGGGTGCTAATCATATATACTTGAATTATAATCTTCCAAAATTATGTCAGTCTTCCTGAAGATGATAATATAGAACTAATATTGTTATACTCTTGCAACCTATTGGTACAAAATTAATAGTTAATAGATAAAAAGTGGGAGTAGCTTCGCCCTCTAATAAGTTTAATGTACATATGTAACTATCATCCTAAACCACTAACGCTACAACAACAAAATTTATAAGAACTCTAATCAGCAGTGTGAAAATGTATGAAATCGGAAGGTGATCACGCTCACTCTCCATATAACGGTGCGGTTAAAAACTACTAAATGCGTGATAAACCAAGAACGAAGTACGCCAGAGACGTTAAAATTTACCTTCGGTAAAGAAGGCTTTATGGGAAGCGGGATAAAAATTGAACGATGGGCGTGGCACTGCCCACTTTTTAGTGAAATCACATATCTTGGAACTCGACAGACCGATTTCGATTAAATTTAGTACGTGATACTCTTCTCATATTCCTAAGCAACTGTGAAAATGAATGAAATCGGACTGCAACCGCGCCTATTTCCCATATAACACAGATTTAAATTTCTTTCTTTCACTTTCCAGTGTTCAAATCAAGAAATAATTAATATAATGGGATAAAAATTTGCACTAATAATTCCTTTTTACTAAAAATTTTCCAAGTCCAACCAAAACTGTTCAAGCCCCCAAATAGCGGAAACGTGGGCTCCAGTATCTACAGTTGAGTTTTGATCGAAAATATGAAATTCAGAGAGAATCTTTTCCTGACAATAGTATCCGAGTATCTGTGTATCAAAAATGTTAACATCGGCCAATATTTGAGTTGTGTCACTTACAAAGCGTCTTTTACTCATGTTTCTTTGTGCCTAAAATAAATATAATTGGGCGAAAACTACTATAACTAATATCAGGATTTTCGAACATCCGGCTCACTTTGCCCTTAATATTAACATTAAGAACTGGACCAAGGTATGTAAACATTTTCCATAGAAAATACACTACAATCGTGATTTTTATACTCTCGCAGCAAAGTTGCTAAGGAGAGTATTATAGTTTTGTTCACATAACGGTTGTTTGTAAGTCCTAAAACTAAAAAAAGTCAGATATAGGGTTATGTATACCAAAGTGATCAGGGTGACGAGTAGAGTTGAAATCCGGATGTCTGTCTGTCCGTCCGTCCGTCCGTTCGTCCGTACAAGCTGTAACATGAGTAAAAATTGAGATATCATTATGAAACTTGGTACACGTATTTCTTCGCTCCATAAGAAGGTTAAGTTCGAAGATGGGCAAAATCGGCCCACTGCCACGCCCACAATATGGCGAAAACCGAAAACCTATAAAGTGTCATAACTAAGCCATAAATAAAGATATTAAAGTGAAATTTGGCACAAAGGATCGCATTAGGGAGGGACATATTTGGACGTAATTTGTTTTGAAAAAGTGGGCGTGGCCCCGCCCCCTACTAAGTTTTTTGTACATATCTCGAAAACTACTATAGCTCTGTCAACCAAACTCTATAGAGTCGTTTCATTCAGGCATTTCCATATACATTTAAAAAATGGAAGAAATCGGATAATAACCACGCCCACCTCCCATACAAAGGTTATGTTGAAAATCACTAAAAGTGCGTTAACGGACTAACAAAAAACGTCAGAAACACTAAATTTTACGGAAGAAATGGCAGAAGGAAGCTGCACCCAGGCTTTTTTTAAAAATTGAAAATGGGCGTGGCGTCGCCCACTTATGGACTAAAAACCATATCTCAGGAACTACTAGACCGATTTCAATGAAATTCGGTATATAATATTTTCTTAACACCCTGATGACATGTACAAAATATGGGTGAAATCGGTTCACAACCACGCCTTCTTCCAATATAACGCTATTTTGAATTCCATCTGATGCCTTCTCTGTATAATATACACATTAGGAACCAATGATGATAGCGGAATAAAACTTTGCACAAATACGGTATTTGAAAAATATGTAAATGACGGATAATGAAATTTCTATTATCACTTTATCGTGCGAGAGTATAAAATGGTCGGTGACACCCGAACTTAGCCATTCCTTACTTGTTTATCTTTAAATTCCTACAGATCAGAAGTGTTTTATGGCATCGCTTTGACTTTAGACGCATATTTTTCAAATTTGTTCACTCTACAAAAGTGCCCAGTGCAACAAAGTCGTAACTCACACCGTCGAGGCAGTACGGGGCTCTAAACCTGATTTTTCCACGAAATTCCCGTTTTTTTTGTATATATGTATCTCGTAAATGACAAGAGCTACAGAAAAAATGTTCAGGACAAACTTGTAGGAAATTTTATTTGCTACAAAAAAGGTTCGAGGTCAAAATCGCTATCATTAATACTTCTCGAGATATTCAGCTTTTTAAGTAAGGCTGCATGGAATTTTCATAGATTTTTTATTACATACCATCATGGACAATTTTTACATGCCTTGGTCCAGTTTTTAATGTTAATATTAAGGGATACAATTTTCAGGGAATTTTTTTAGGGTATTTCCAAGGAAATTTCGTGATGGGATTGAAAATAATTAATAGTTCAAAAAAAAACAAAAAAAAAATACCCTAATATGTATATAAAAAACTGCTTTGATTCCGATCCTCTTTTTGAAATTTTACATCTTAAGTTATTTCCATGGCTTTAATTCCTGCAAGAGTATAAAATGTTCTGTTGTACCCGAATTTAGCCTTCACTACTTGTTTTTTTTTATATTTGTTATTGATAAATTGCGCTAGGAGGCGCTGTTATCAAATTTTAATTTTTAGGGTTTTTTATTATAATTTTTTTGCAAGGGAATCTATTTTTTCTGCAAATTTTTTTGATAGGATTGTGCAGCAGTGGGCTGCATAGTGGACGAACTCATTTTTTACGACTAATTCAGTCGCAAGTAAAAGAGTAATTTCACCGTTTTTCGAACTTAGTCTCCTAAATTGAGATAAAAATGAGATTGGAAGTTATTAACTGAACTTATTGGAAGCTTTATTATTAATTATTGGACGTAACCTACTAAACGGATATAAACGCTTAAGCGGTGACCGCGATAAAATTGAGTTCAACGACAAAAATAATATTTACATATTTCCAAAGAACTGACTAACTAGCGCTAATTTCAAACCCGGAAGCAAATATTTTGGTTTCAGCGCCTCACTTCGAAAAATGGAAAAACATCGATTTGGTCCTGTAGCCAGAAAAAAATGTGTTTGTCGTATAGTGTAATTTACTCTATTTCACGGTTTTGTGAGATTTCAGATTGCTTGAATTATATCTTCGTAAAATACTTAGTAGATTTTGTTAACAAAATAATGACCGAGTGGCCAACATTCTTGATCACAGAAAAGTTTTCTCCTTTTTATTACGTTTACATAAATTTTTTGAACATCCGTTTGACATAGCTATGAGTTCCACACAAATGTTTTTTGAGCACGTCATTAGCCTGAGGCTTGGATTGCTTTTCAAATAACTCCACTAAAAGTCAAGGAGAGTAAAATTTTAAGATTTATATGAAATAATACTGCTTTTTGGTATCAAACTTCAGACATGTGACGCCGCCTGCTTAGAACCAGTAATCAATGAAACTCTTTTTTTTTATGGTAGAAATAAATAGATAAAATCTGGTCTGAGTCGATAGCCAATGACTATTTCGTTTTGGGTAAAAAAAAAATTATTATGAAACAATAGTTTTTTGGCATAAAATGTCAGTTTTTGGTCATTTCATAGTACCCATATATCAAATTCACCAAGAAACAATTTTTAAGAAACTAGAACCGATATTAGAATCAAATATAAAGAATATGGCTATGTTTCGCTGGATTGTCAAAATTGTTGTCAAATTTCCCTCGGTTTAACAAACGTCTACATGTAAACCAGTGGTCGGCATTTCATAGCAAAATTTTGCAAACTAACTTCACACGTACGCTTACGCTCTATCGTTCAGTCGTTGTCGAGCCAGCAACGAATTAACATCACGCAAGACTATAGCGCAAAACCAAATATGCCCTGCGAGAAATATTTTATGATTCTAAATGGCTTTGAAGCCATGCAATGCCTTTTATGTTCCAAGTCTTTTAAAGATAATAGGGAATATATCTTTAAAAGACGTTTTGTTAATTTTCATTATACTCTTAATTAATTATAAAATTTGCTTAATTTTAATTCCAATTTCTCACTGGGCTACTTTTTTTCGTGCTCACCAACACAGTGACTGATCCTCTCATGCCGACCACTGATGTAAACCTAAATTCCGCTACGATTTCAATGGTTTTTATACATTTTCGGGAAGTATAAAATAAAGTCATACTTTAAATTCAAGAAGAAAAACTTTAAGCATCCACATTTATGTAGCTTATCACAAGCGATTTTCAATATGTCAAATTTAATGACAGTCGTTGATAAACAATTCTCAATTAAATGACATTGAATTTGACATAATAAAAACAACATATGAGAAAAAAATCCACAGGGTTTACTTCTTAACATAAGTATGATAATTAGGATTTGAGCGATATTTTCTCAGTAAGAGTAGCTAAATATAAACCCTGATTTGCGCTGAATAGTTCCTTCTGACATCCATATCGCTAGTATCTAATCGAAAATAAAAATCCGTTAATATTTCTAAGTATAAGTACTTATATGTTATTATATACATATATAGTATTTATATATATATTTGTGTATAGCTCGACATTTTTCCCGCCATGCTTATTCTCTAGTACTAACTATAATGGTCAAATATTATATACATACAGTTTGTGTAATATAAGTGTATTTATAGATATCAATTCAATATAAATACAAAATCATACTTAAGTACCACAGGGTGTCTGTGAAGTACTTCATACATTAATTGGTGCCAAATGGACACTGATAACGGGAAATACTAGCCACATTAGACTGATTAGGTAATTTACGCTTAGTGGCGGTGTCAATATTTACACACACACAACCATAAAATTATGATGTGTTTGATTGTTGCCAATCCCAGGCGTCTAATATAATGTGTGATAACTTAGCACTTCACTAATGTGGCACGACCCAATAATACTTATTAGCCAATATACGCCGTACAGCTGTTGTGCACTTATGTTGGGGGTAGAAAATGGACAATTTAACAATTTTTATACCCTGCACAGTGTAAATTAAGTATGCCACGAAGTTTGTAAGAAGGAAACGTATGAGATCATATAAAAATATATATATAAATGATCAGCGTGACTATGTATAAATGATCGATTTTGGCATGTACGTGTGTCTGAATATAAGCGAACTAGTCTCTTAGTTTTTGAGATATAGTTAAAAAATGTAGTAAATGTCCTTTTCTACCCAACAAGCAACTCATTCGTGTCGATACCCGCGATATCAGACCACTTTAGTATACATATACAAGCTACCTTACAAACTGAATAATCAAAAATCAATTCTTTCGTGGAAACTGTTTTAATTGTGAAGGGTATTCTAGCCTCGGTGCAACCGTAGTCATCATTTCTTTCCGTTTGTTATATTTGTGAGTTTTTGAGTGTGTGTGTGTTTGTCGAATATATTTTTTATTTAACACTAGCTTCAAATGTAGTACAAGACAAACAAAGAACGCTAAATGAGCTCTTTTTTAAACCTTATGGTGACGTAAAAAGTTCGTATATATGTACATATATCAGATCGATATACATATGTACGTAAGGACATACATATATATTCTTTCATACACATCTATACTTACATAGTATAAGTATATGAAAGCCCGACTGAATATGTGCAATTAGGTAAGTGTATTCGCACATCACGCTGCAGTGTATTCGCACAACCGCTCTTTTAATGCATATCAGGCCCTTTCTAGATATTTTTCTTTAGAAAAGTTTTGTGACAAAATTTAATTTCTTCTCTAGCTTTGTTCGGTATATTTATGATGCCTCGATTTTTTCCCTATGACTCTGTTTAATATGCTATGGTGTTATTCCAACAAAAGCTCAAATGTTAAGATAGATTTAGAATAAGTGAAAATTTTCCCTCTAATCAATCAGAGCTGATGGTGCCCAGAGGGTAGGACGGAGAAATAGAGAGCGCTTTTCAGATGAATGTGTGTTAAGCACAGTAAAGCCTTCTCCATGCATAATGATCTGGGCAACGGTTATAAGAGAGTTCTTTGAATGCGGAAAAAATACAAAAAAAATATTTTGAAAGGAGTTATTCCCACAAAAGGGGAGTTATGGGCAGTCAAACAGGATGTAAGTATAATTTCAAAACGATTCCGCGCTTTGCCATCGAGCAACTTGTGTAAGTTAGACACATGTTTTCAAGACCTTTAGATGATTCTAAGCATTTTCAAATGATTTTTATTGATATTTATATTGTGTTTGATATTTCAGATAATCAAATTTAAAAATGAAATGTGGATGAAGTCCTTGGATTGGTCAGCAAACAGCTCAGACCTGAACATTACTGAAAATGTGTGGTCTAGCGTAAAGCGCAAAGTCAGGGAAAAATACCTTAAAACACTGAATGACTTAAGGGGCCCCGGTGGTCTAGAACCCTCAAATTAAGGGTGTTTTCTGGATTTTTTTAAGGGTTAAAAAAAGAGTAATCAATTTAAAATTTTTGCAGTTTATTTATACACTTATGTATGAAAACGACAAAAATATTTTTTTTGTTAAATAAAAAATTTTTTTAACAATAGCTATTAAAAATGGCGTCCAAAAAAAGCTATCTTAAAAAATGACTCGCGGTGCTGTTGTTGATTTTGACTCTTCCGAACATCTGAAACATAAAAACCAAATAAATTATTAATCAGTAAGAGTACAGCTATCGCTGGGACTATAACCAAAAAAATTGAAAATTAAAAAAATTTCGCGCTTTTGAAGTTCAGATTCTGAAAACTGCTATTTTTTGACCAGTTTTAGATCGAAAAAAATCGAAGTTCATAAAATTAAAATTTGATCGTAGTCCCAGCGATAGATATTGATCTTATAAACACCATATTAAAATTTCAAGTGATTCGGATGGATATTTTTTTTTTCATCAACGGCACGTCGAAAAAAGTAGTTTTGAGATACATAAATGACGTACAAAGCATCCATTCATTGAACCTCTCGACCGCGCGCTACCTGCTAAAACGGCTGTAGAAGCTAAAATAATGTGAATATCCTTCCAAATATATCCTTTACAGTATATTCTTAAAGGACTATACTTTCGAACTAACAAACAAAAAAAGTCGATTTTTTGAAAATTCTAGACCACCGGGACGGACCCCTTAAGAAAAGTTATTGAGTATGTGTAAAAGAATAGCATTAGCCCAAACTACCTGAAAACGTTACAGTTTTCAACGCCAAAACGAATAAAGGGCGTGCTTAATAAATAAGTGCAATATACACTCCCTCACAAAGCTCACAGAAAAACCGAGTAATAGGTAAACTTACAGCTATGATATTAAACAATTTAAGGAAAAATGGCATATTAGGGATGGAAGTCGGTAACTGTGTTGCTCAAACCACAGCTTTCGATTGTTTTGGTTACGGTTCGTTCTTAGTTTTATTGGGACTCATATAAATCGTTTGGTGGGTGTACACCATAAATACATCTACCATAGAGAAAATACTAAATTTTCTAATACCGAATGCTCGCTGATTCAGACAGTTTGCACAAACTTTGGACAAAGGATTTTTTTATAGTAAATCTCTTAAAAAAATATTTTTCTGAAAATTCATTCTCCAAAACTAATAAAATAAATTCACTGGAAAAATATATTTCAAAGCCAATTCAACAAAATTGTTGAATTACTAAACCAGCAATATTATTTATCGGTCCATTCAGTACCTACAATTAGAAGCTCATTACGTTTTTATATGTTTTTGTTTAATTTTTCAACACATTGCATTGCCTTCGAAGAATTTGAGCGAATTGCGAAGTATAAACAAATCAATTATGCTGCATGAACAGCGCGATCTCGAACAGACACACCCATACCCATAACCATACCCACATGAACTATACACTCTCTTCAGTTCACAGTAGTTGGCTGAAGAGTCTGCCGATCGATCGGACGGGTTGTCAGACTACTGCGTCTCTTGTGCATGCGAAATAGCTAAATCACTTCGGCCAAATGGGTGATATCACAAAGCACCAACCTCAGCGTTGATCGATCATCAGTGATCAATACCGCGGGCATTTCGGCGCGCCATTATGCACAAGTGTGCGAGGGTGAAGGTGTTGAAGTGCTCAGTGCAGTGTGATCACAGGTGGCCGCACACAATTTGCGTTAGCCAACGGCAGCTCTCGTGATCAGTGCGAATAGCTCGTGGACCAGGCGTTTGCGGCTGCCACTTCAAGCACTTATGGGTGTATGTTAGACTAATAATGAGACTTGTAATGCTTTTTGTTTGTTCGCTGTTTCTTTGATTTTACTATTGTGTTTTCTTTAATGTTGTTTCGCGCATTTTTTTATATTTTTGTTCATATAAAAGCCCCGTTTGGAAGAGGGGTATACATTATATGGCGAATTAGTTGATTTATTTTGGTTTAAAGACGTAACAGTTGGAAGTGATTTGCTGAAATTATTAAAATGAAACTCTTAATGATGTCACTGCCAGGAGGTGTGGAGGTGTAGTTGTCAAATCATTATACTTTCGCAAATTACCCAGCGAAATTTACCTGGCAATTCACATATTGTGTCATTTATACTGGTTTTACTTTCACACCATCTTCAACTTCTTAGCGGATAAGCTAAATTGACATATCTGAAGTTCGAACATATATCATGACGGGAAGGATGAGGAGCTTGTAGAGTTTGGTCTTTGTTCGACGAGAGAGAACTTAACTTTTCAATTGCCTACTTAGCCCAAAGTAGCAACTGTTGACAAGAGTCATTCTGCGTTGGATTTCTAAACTGATATTATTGTTGGCATCCAGCATCAACAGGTTTTAAGTTAGACGAAATTATCTACGACTTCGAAGTTATGACTATTAACAGTGATCTGCGAGCCAAGTCGCGCATGCGAGGACTGTTAGTTTGATGACAGGACATATTTCGTCTTACCCTCGTTCACTACCACATTTGCTTTGCTTCCTTATCCAGTCTGGAGAAAGCAGCACCAACGGCGCGATTACTATGGCCAGTGAAAATAATATCATCGGCGTACGCCAACAACTACATACTGTTATAGAAGATTGTAACTCCTCTATTTAACTCGGCAGCTCGTATTATTTCTCTCATCAATAGATTAAAGAAATTTCACGATAGAAGCTTCCTTGTTTGAAGCCTCGCTTGGTATCGAACGACTCGAAGAGGTCCTTCCAAATGCTGATGGAGCTTTTGGTGTTACTCAACGTCAGCTTACAAAGCCGTATTAGCTTTGCAGGGATACCAAGTTCAGCCATACCGTCATAGATGCAATTATTTTGCATGCTCTCGAAGGCGGTTTCAAAGTGGACGTGAAGGTGCTGTGTGTCGATCTTTCTTTCAAGAGTCTTTTGGAAGATTTGGCTCATGAAGAATATCTGGTCGGTTGTTGATTTTCCAAGTGTAAAGCCACACTGATAAGGTCAAGTCAGTTTTGGTGGACCTTAGTCTTCCACACACTACGCTCAATAAGACATAATCTGCGATATTAATGAAGCTTATCCCACAGTAATTGGCACAGATTGTGGTGTCTCCCTTTTTATGGATTGAGCTGAGCACATTTAGGTTCCAATCGTCGAATATGCTTTCATCCGATCAGAGGAGCTGTTAGATGGATCTTGTCAGTTCTTCGCCGCCGTATTTGAATACCTCGACCGGCAATCCATCGGTCCCTGCCACTTTGTTGTTCTGCAGGCGGGTAATTGCTGTTCGAAACTCACCATAGTCAGGCAATGGAACATCTATTCCATCGTCATCGATTCGGGAAGCGGGTTCACCATCTCCGGGTGTTATGCTTTCACTGCCATTCATCAGGCTGGAGAAGTGTCTTTTCGCACGATATACGAAATATGTGGAAAAAAATCAAAACGATCGGTTGATTTGTCTTCGAGTTACAAGTGCAGCCAGTTTGAAAACTAGAAAGTTGTAGCTCCAAAAAAATGTATGTAAAATATTCATTTAAACTTTTTGTATGGAGTTGAAACATGCAAAGAATAAATTTTTTTCTTTTTTTTTGAATTTTTACAACAATTTAAAAGAACAATGTTTTTTGTAATAAAAAATTAAAAAAAAACACAAATAAACAAAATTTTACATCTCTTTTTCAATAAACAGTTTTAAATACAGTACAATTGCTCCAAATTGCCATTGTTAGTGGTATACGATATTTTGCCCACTCAAACACATACATACATACATATGTACGTACTCACATTTTACACAAATTTAAATCCCACACTATTATAAGCAATCACAGCTGCATTGTTTTCCCCGAAATATTTGCACTCCACTGTGACTGCTCATTTGTGCTTTCACCTTGAAATCTACAATACATACAAACACACGCATTCAAGCATACATACAAACATGCAGATGTGCACCCAACTAAACGGTTGTGTATGGGCTAATTGCTTATTGAGAGATTCATGGCAAAATGTACGGTAAATCAGCAGGTACACACACCCACACACGCACAAATCCGCGTGGTGCAAACTCGCAATTTAACTTTTGACACTCAGTTTAGCTGCAATTAGTAAATAGAAAAGGTCTAATTTAAAGCGATAGCATTCGATTTGCCTCCACCGAAATCCACCGAAACGGTGAGCCAACGTGCGTTGGATTTTATTTATAATTTCGCTGATTTTGCTACTTTTCAACAATATTTACGAAGATCGGCTGGAATGCTATTGTTTATCTGGAATGTTTTTCCATATGTATAATATATACATACATACATATGTATATAAGCACTTATACATATGCATGTATATGGTATTTGTAGTGCAAATAAATGATGAATAATGTTTCATTTTAATTGTAATTATTTCAAACATTTCGAAGAAGTGTTCAAAAAATTTGGTTACAAATTATTAATATAAAATTCGTTAGCTCAGTTTGTTGTTTGTTTTTGTAGACTGCGAAACATCTGTTAATGATTCAGTGTCTTAAGGCGAATATCGAGCAAGCCACGCGAGAGATGACATCAGAAAACTTCAACAAGGCCTTTGAAAACTAGGTTGGTGGAATGTGTTACGGGGAGGAATCAGTGGGAGCGAAAATATATATGTATGTTACAAAACAATACCACGTTGCTCATTTTTTTAAATAAACCATTATATAGTGTGACAAAAAGCACCCGAAAATTATAATTAAATTTTCAGGGTAACTAATATTCCAAAAAATATTTTCCTAACATTTTTTTTAATATTTTTCATATTTTTCTAAGTTGGTAGAACTCTTCTAATTACTATGCCAAATATAAGGACGATCAGTCAACCAGTTTGTTTACAGCATCTGCTTAAGTCGGTACACCGCAGTAGTGTGTATCGATTTTTAAAATTGATAAAAATATGGGACAAAGAATTTGTCTCAAATTTTGTATTTCTAACAAAATTTCGTGTGCGGAATCGTTGCGAATGTCGAAAAAGACCTACGGTAATTCAGTTTTATCAAAAACACAAGCCTACGAGTGGTAGAAAGCATTGAAAGACGGTCGAGAGATCGTTGAAGACATGCATCGTTATGGACAACCTACGACCTCTTCAACTGTTGAAAATATTAAAAAAAGTAAAGGATATGGCGCTTGAAAATTGTCAAGCAAGTGTTAAAGAGATCGCAAGAGAGCTCGATATCTCGCAAGTCCGATCGAATGATTTTGGTGGGTATTTTCGGTATGGAACGCGTTCTTGCTCGACTTGTTCCGATTGTGACTGAATTTAAAGCCAAAAACGCGTGATTCACCAGATTTGGCTCTGTGTGATTTTTTTCTTGTTCTTCAAACCGAAATTGTCGCTCTGTGGAACCCGTTTTCAGTCGATCGAAGAGATAAAACAAAATTCGCTGAAGAAGCTGAAGGCCACCCAAAAAGTGCTTATGAAAAGAGTTTCGAGGACTAGAAAAATCGTTGGCATAAGTTATTACATCTGGTGAGGATTACTTTGAAGACGACAAAATAGTAAATATTGATGAAAAATTAAATATCTTGCGTTTTATTTGGAGTTTCCGGGTACTTTTTGTCACAACATATTTATGTAGATCTCGAAGAGAAATTAATAAAATTTTTCTGAATATGTATTAACAGAATTTTAGGTGGCATATATTTTAGATCTGAAAACTTCTCTCATAAGTGAATGTTAATAAACGTTGCCTACATTTCGGATCAAATTAATACAAGTATATTGTTAAAGTGGTCAGATAACAGTCACTGTTAAGTGTTCCTAAACTATATTGATACAAAAAGCCTCAGATCAAACACTAAGTCAGAAAACAGTAAATTTTTGTAATTTCTGTTTCCAACAGTCCACCTATAATTCCTTCTCAAATTTAAGTAAGTTGCTATCTATATAAAATTGCTGTCTTCCTAAAATTATTTTGGTCATTGCCGGTTACAAACCCTATTATGGTATATTATTTCGAATCGTATTGTTTGAGGCATCGTGTTAGAACTTCAGAGTGCACTCTTTTTGTCTAGATTAGCTCCTAGAGAGTCCTTAACAGCTAGAATATTTTTTTTGTAGTTAAAGCAATCGTTATACTCATCGTAACGCCCTTAAGGTGACGAAATAAGAGAGTTCCTGCCAATATAGATTTTAACTAATCGATATTCTCTAATTGAAGAATATAAAACTATAAAAAAGTCTTTAAAGATTTTTAACCTAAATTCAACCTTTAAAAGATCTTTAAAGGTTTTTAATCTGAACTAAACGAACCGAGCCGACTAACTGAATTTTCTAAGTGTCTGAATTTATTTCTCGATACTGCGCTGAGAAAATCTAGATTTTGTCAAGGTATGTATAGCACCTTCACTATATCGTAATCTACATCAAGGGTAGGCATGCCAATTGCTGAGTGATAAACTTCCGGTAACAATAAAATTTGCCAAATGGTCTGAGAAAGTAAGCTGAAAAACTAGTCTTGTATCCTAGAGGCATCAGATAATTCACACAAGTTCTCCATTTTGAATGATCATAAGAAGTTATATCCAATAGTTACTTTCAAAAAACTTATTTTTGTTCTACTTAAACGTGTTTCGAATGTATATACATATACACTTTGAAAGTGAAATCAACATTTCATTGGTTAATAGACGAGCATAGATCCTGATAAATCAAAGAATTTGATAAAAGAAAAACAAAATGTCTCATTTTTACCACAAATTGTTTTGAAAAAATTAGTTGTAATCGAAAAAAATATCCTTCTATCAATGATGACCTCGTAATCCTACTTAGAAGAACTGGGAGAAATTTCAATAAGATCGCTGCGCTTAGAAATGATGTTTCGAGAAAATTACAATCAATTGAAGTAGCTGACCGATTTAGCCTGACGGGACGCTCTTCCAAAGATTATACCTTCTTTATTCCTATTGCGATTCCATTGAATTTTGGGAACATATCCTAAGCATATCATAGTTTTTAAAAAACAACGATTTTTTGAAATTTCAAAACCCACGTAACCCCTAAACTTACTAAAAATGCGATAACTCTCTGACGCCCCAAACATTTAAATTTCGGGGCAACGCTAACTCCTACACATGCTTATCTTAGAAACTACTTAAGCGATTTCCACCAAACTTGGTGATATTCTTCTGACATTCCTATGTTATAGTGTGAAAATGAGTGAAATCGGGCTACTACCACGCCTACATCCCGTACAACTCAATTTTAAAATTCATTTGATTCTTTCTCTTTACAGTATATAAATCAGACATGACTGAAGCTATCAAAATGAAACTAAGCAAAAAAAAAAGCTTTGAAGGCACTTCTTCTTATGCCCAAAAACTGTCGAATCGGAGTATAAGTTTTTAAGCAACCAGACACCAAATATGTGGAACTCAGTGCATATGCCTGTTTTTTTTACCGAAAATATCGGTCAATATTAAAATATGATGAGAATGTTTTTCTGATAACAGCATACGCTTGCACCAAAATTGGATAGTCATTTTCACAGTCCCCACATATCTATCAATATTATGGAACTTCTGGTCAAATTTATACCGCATTTATCGGTAAATAATGAAATTCAAAAATAAATCTCTTTCGAATCTCTCTTATCTAAAACGTATAAAATAAGGCAATACTTTCCTTAGTCATCATATACCTAAAATTCCGATTTTCAAACATCCGTTTTATTTTATACCTGATATAGTGGCCAATCTGTGAGATTTCTTGATTTGCAATTTAGTCCTTATTTACTTGTTAAACTTATTTTTAAACAATTTTTGAAGTAAAAGTTACTAGTGGGTTAAAATATTTTTCAGGACTTCAAGATGCTCGTATATTACAAACCACACTTTCACAATTTTAAAAGTAAAGTCGAGATAAGTAAATGTTTCCAGAGACTTTCTCTGGAAGCTTTAGCAAAGTTATATTTAGTTTGATTAGTTGTAAAATGATAGTTTAGTTTATATAACATAATTATTTCCAAAGCACTAAATCAGTCATTAAAGAGACTCGTTTTGTTTTCATGATAAATCTCGAATGACATAGAATCTTCGGAGAATATTTGCTAAAAATTATAAGTGAAAAAATTTAACAAAAAGGAGTATTTTAAGCATAAAATCATTGTTATTTTATTTATAATATATTCCAATTTCATGGAAATGATGTAATCTTGTTCTACGAAATGAATTATCAGTGAATTTATCGCCTCTCCTCACTCAACAGGTTTCATTTGGTAGGTGATTATTCTAATTATTTGAAATAAAGGTGCCACAATGCTCATAAAGTAAAATTTAAAAATAGAATTTATTGATGCTTGCAATAATTTTTCTCTCTTTTCCAATGAACTTCGCGTGAAATGCATAATTTTGCATACAAATACCTTATTTAATCGGTTAGGAAAAAATGCAATCGAACTGCAATCAAAAGTAATAATTACGGTTTGTAAAAAGTGGACCCACCGGTTGCGCTTTTGCCTCACAAAGTAGAATCCAGGGGAAGAACGTGAATTAATTTAATTAAATGAAACGAAAACCAACAGACATGATACAGGCAAATCAACGCAAACATATGTATAGTAGGGTTGCATTTTTATTATTTGCGTGACTATATAGTATTCCGATAAGTGAACTTGATGCACGAATAGCTGCAGTATGTTGGCATAAAATTGGAATATAAAATTAAATTTCTTTGATTCTTTAATTAAATTTAAGGCGTAGTTTTTCTGGAGAATAATTTCATGCATTTTTATTAGCTTCTAAGTTGTATAAGATATTTTCAAGTGTTCAAATATTATACCAGAAATTAATTCTAAATTCGTAAACAAAAAAAATTATGTTTATACTTTTACTAAAGTCCATTTAGTGTATTATTCTTTGACTCAGCGCTATATAAATATATTTTTAAACTATTTTCACTAAGAAATAAATATTTGTTATTTATATTGTCTAAAACTGTATTTATTTCTCTCTTCTTCCATTGTTTATTGTTCACATTTTAATGCCAAGTCACTGTAAAATAGAAACACCGCAGTTCCTTATTGCAAAGAGTAGCGAAATTTCAATTAGAAACACGTACGGTCTGTTCACGTTCACCGCTGATTTTTTATTCTATTACTTAACATCAACAACAACAAATAAATTAAGTAAAAAGTTTTGTTTCCATTACGCCGGATAAACATTAACTAATAAAACTAATAAAATGAGAGAACTTATTTGCTGCAAAAAAATTAAATAATTCGGAAAAGTAAATAAAAGCATTAGCAGATTTTGAAACTGAAATATTTTAGAAAAAAAAAATTATTTCGGAAATTTTTAAACACATTCAGTTATCATGTTATAGGGTGATCAATTTCGAGGTTTCCTACTTTTCTAAAGAAAAAACTCCGAATTCAATGGGGAATGTTTCTTATCATTCGAAGGAACATTCTTTGGCACTTATTCTTTGAAGATTGTCTCTTCAAATTTTAATCTGAAATGTTGGCCGCGTCTACGTCTCAGATAGTCCATGAGTTGAGTCCAATTTTCGATGACTCGTTCGAGCATTTCGACTGGTAACAGCCGAATGACAACGCGTGTTTTGCTTCAAGACCTGAATCGCGAAATTGTCCGCATAGACTTTAGACTTAATTAATTTTAATTAGTATAAGAAACAAGGAACCACTTCAAAGCAAAACCAGTATGAAAGAGCTAAGTTCGAGTATATCGCAACTGTACATTTCATATTCTTGCAACTTCCAAGGATCAAAAACAGGAAAATACCTTCATGTTCATATAGTGCTATGTTCGTATATGGGGTTGATGGCAGTTTAGCCCGATTATTACAATTTTAGGCACAAAGCCTGTCACAAAGATGAACCGTTATTAGAAAAACACTCTCTCAAACCACCACAACCTTGCAGAAGAAGAACTCGAGTTTTCATCGAAATTTCAGCGGTGCCATCATCCAATCTTGACCTAAAAAGTTCTTTCGTATCATCCCTGCTTAATCTTTAACCTTGTGAAAGCGACTTCAAGAAGACGTTTTTCGAATATCGTATGTCATTGATTTTCGAAAATTTAGCACCTTCTAATGTGAAATCGTGATCTCGGCGACATTTGGTTTCAACAAAACGGCGCCACTTCCAACACATCGCATCAATCAATGGGTTTATTGAGAGAATTCATCGGTGTGGAGATAATTTCATGTTTTGGCCCAGTCAATTAGCCACCAAGATCGTATGAAATCACACCGTTAGACTTTTTCCTGTGGGGATATGTAAAGTCTAAACTCTATGCCGACAATCCCGCTTCGATTCAGACCTAGAAGCGAAACATCACGCGTACCATTCGCCAGTTACCAGTCGAAATACGCGAACGAGTCATCGAAAATTAGACACAATGGATGGAGATGTCGATCTGAAATTTGGGACAAGTCCTTTTCTTACCACTATAGGATATAGCTTCCATACAAACTTATGGATCAAACTCAGGTGCCTGTATGGAACTATTTTATTTCACGAAATACGGCATGGATTATTGTTCAAAGTAATTTTACCATGTACCAATGTATTGTTTATATCGGACTACTATAGCATACATATGTAGCTAACCGTTGAAGATCCAATTTTTGTACGGAAAACGTTTTGTTTTAGAAGATATCTTCACAAAATTTGATATACTATAGATTACTATCCAAAAAAATGTTTCAGATTGAATCACTATGACATATATGTACATACAGGTAGCTGCAATTCAAGCTGACTGATGATCGAATTCAATATAGAGAGCCAATATGATGGTAGTAATTGAGTTTAAATTCCATTAAAAAAAATGAAGCAAAAATAGAATGTTATTGACAGAAATTATTATTATTTCCATACAAATACATATCTCAAACTTTCAACAACTTTTTTCATATCCCAAAATAGTTTTTCAAAGCTACCGTAGCGCCTTTCTCACGCCTTCCAGAACTGGCTACCACGTTTATTTACTATGCATTCACTGACCTTATTGTTATCAGCATGGCTGTTGCTGTTGCTTTGTGAAATTTTCTTGCGAAGTTCAATTTTGCACTTACCTGTAGTACCCTTCAGCCCTGTCTCTCTCCCGGTTTGTTTGCGTACACAAACTTTTTCCGCTCGCTGTACTTGGTGTTATCTTCGTTTAGCCTTTTAACTTTTCATTATTTCTATTTTGCAGCACTCGATCGTTATCTTAAATATATTTATTTTCGTATATATGTATGTATGTTTATGTGCTTTTCTTTATCTTTCGCTTTAGTAAACTTCTTCACCTTCTTTTTTTGTGCTTTTGAATGCGACAACTTTATTTTGTTTACTTCAACTTCGAACGGAGCGATCAGGCCTTTAATAACAACCGTGAAAACACTACTCAAAAACAACAAATACAATGAAAACAACAATTATACAATTAAGCCAAGCCAAGTATGTGTCATCCAGGTGCAAACACGATTTTTTTTGTTTTTGTCTTTAGGTTTTTTTGGATGTCGGTATGTGCTTAAGCAGTGTTTTGTATATAAAATGTGCACGTATTTGCCTTAAGTAAATGCATATGTATTGCAAATATTGTACATACATATGTACATATGCACGTTTGTAAGTACTTAACAATCATTGACGTTTAGGCGGAGGTGTGCGCGGAGCGTGTGTGGTCACTATTTGTCAAACAAAATTTTGTGTGGCTGTGCGTCGGTACATAAGGTATATACATACATATATGTAGGTATGTAGGTATGTATGTGTGTTTGTATGTATGTATATATGGTTTGGCTTTGCCATTGCTTGTGCTGCGGATCAAATTATTAATTTTTATTTGCCTAACTTCCGCGCTGTTTGTTATTTATACTTGTTTGTTGTTGTTATTGTTATAACAAGTGAAAGAAATCGAATTATTTTAACCCACAAGCATTGAATGTGCCAATTATTTTGATTTGCTTACATAATGTATATACGAATGGGGCACAATTGATAAAAATGTTTTTTGTGCATAGCAAATTAAAATTTGGATTATTTATTCAGAAAAAATAATTTAAAAAAATATATTTAATTTTTTATTGTGTCTATTTATAAATTTTTAATATATGTATATATTTTTAATTTTTTATTAATAGATATTAATTTAATTTTGTTTTCAAGTAATTTTTATTATATAATTAATATTTTTATTTTTTGTATTCTTCTCAATAAATTTTAATTTCTTTTCACTTTAGTTATTTTTTTGTAGTTACGATTTTAAATCCATTAATCAATTTTTTTTTACACATTTAAATTTAATTTTCTTTTCAATAATATTAATTATTAATTTTTTTAGTTTTTTTATATATTATAAGAATGTATTTTAAATTAATTTTTACATTTAATTGTTTAAATTTATGTGAATTATGCATATGTACGTCTTTTATAAATCTCTCATTAATTTATAATTTTATTTTTATCAGTTTCTAGAATTAACAAAATTTAAAAACAAAGTTTTTTAAAATTAATTTTAATTTCTACTTAATAAATTTTTTTAATTAACAATTTTTTTATTTATTTTAAATTTATTTTACATCAATAAACGTTTTATTTGAATTTTTTATATACATACATATATACATTTTATTTTTTTTTGTTATTAAAATTAATTAATTTTTTTCAAGTACATATGTATTTATTATAATTTATTTTACTTTAATTTATTTTCAAAAAATTTAATTTTTTTGTATTTTTGTTTTAATACATACATATGTATGTATATAGAATTTTTGTCAAAAAAAATAAAATATTATTTTTTTATATTTATTTTATTTTTTTTTATTTTTGTTTTTAAATTATTTGTTTATTTTTTTATAATTCTATTTTAAAATATAGAATTTTTTATATGTTTTGAATAATACATTTTAAATTAATTTTAAAAAAATTATTATTTATTTCAAAATGTTTTTTTTAATTTATTTTTAATAATCAAGTTTAATATTTTCTTTTAAAATCATTTTTTTAATTTATACTCAATTTTTGTTTTTAATTTTTTTATATCTTTTTATCTTTTATCAAAAATTTTTAGATTTAATTTTTTTTCAATTAATATTTTTAAATTTTTTTAAATTTGTTAAAGTTTGTAAACATTTTTTATCAATAAATATAAATTTATTTTTTTTTCTAATTAATTTTTAAAGATCGGAAAAGGAAAAATTACAAATTCTTATTAATAAATTTATTTAAGATCTTTTTTAATAAAATTTACAAAATTATTTCATGTTTTTAATGACACTTTTTAATTTAATTAATGTTTTCAAATTAATTTTAAATAATACATTTTTTTCAACATTTTAATTTAATTTTCCTTTTAATTATTTTCGAAACTGTTCTATGTTTTTTTTTAAGATTTTTACATGATTTTTATTAATAAATTTGAATTTAATTTCTTTTCAAATAATTTTAAAAATTTATTAAAACTTTATTTAAATTATTTAAGTATGTTTATCATAAATATGAGTTTAATTTAATTCTGATTAGATTTTAAAATTAAAAAAAATTATTAATTCAATTTAATGTTTTTTAAATAATTTTTAAATTTAATATTTTTTTATAAATTTTGATTACACATTTTATTTTTTTAATTTTTAATTGTAAAGGTAATAATTTGCTTTTCGAAATATTTAATTTATTTTGGTTTTTAATTATATTTTTATATCACATAATGTTTATTTACTTTTTTTTTTTATAATTTTCTCCTTGCAACATTCAAAGTTGTATTCAAAAAATGTCACCATTGAGCAATTAAAAAATCCCGAAATGAAATTTAAGATTTACAAATATGTGCTCCACTCTGACTACCTTTATTTTTGTTGTTTTTTATTTCTTTATTTTTCCACTTTTATCACTCGTCTTCACTAATTACACACTTGCAAATAAGCAGCCGGTATTTTAGTGCAAATGATAGGCGTTTATTCAACCGGTTTCTCGCGCAATTTGAACGTCTTTACGTTTTGTTATTATAATTTCACCGCTTTGCTTTTGTTCTTGCTTGTCAATCGCGCCAACAACCGCGCACATCAACGTTTCGTAGTGAACTGAAGCGTCCAACAAAGTCACTATCAATTGGAGGCCACTAAAATTCCCAACGATGAGTGCCCATTGTGATGGAGCGACATCGTGTCATTGCCTAGTGCTTCCGTGCGCTCATCAACGCTCGCTGCTGGTCAACGCTAACTATGTGCTATGAATTGCCCTAAGTCGTTATCATGCTTGGCAATATTGCTTTTGTGCAGAGTTGGCGGTTGCTGGGTTAATTGTGTGATTGCAAATCATTCGCCGCGTTTGTGGTGAGTTACAGTTGTGTAGTGGTGAAAAGCAAAGCAAAAGCGGCGAAGCAGCGTTTGAGGCGCAGCAGTGTTTGGTTTTTGTTTTATTCGGGAACTGCAATAAAATTGAATTAAATATTCAAGAGTATCACGGTGACACAGCTATTGAGACCACTTGTGTTTAGAGATTTGAAATCACAAACAATTAATTGAAAAGGAAAATGTTCTAGATCCTAAAATATAAGAGCCTATGACCATTATTTGTTCTCTCTATTTATTTTTGGATTTCCAGGATCAGTTCAAATTCATTGCCAAAGTCACTATTTGGGCTTTGATCCATTAATTCAACATCTGAATGGTCAAAAAAACTTGTATTTGTGCTAAGAGTTCTTCAACATCCGCCATTTGTATGGGCATTTCTGCCAAGTTCAGATCCTTTCGCTTTGTTTAATGATGAAAATCCTGTTATCCAGGAAGAGAGGCAACCAGCACTTTCGAAGTGCAGCAATATTTCGTACTGTGGTGAAGAACATGTAAACACGGTCCAAACGTTTTTTGACGTTTGAACCATTGAATACAGTGCTTGGAGGTCGGAGGCCAGCTAAAGAAATCTCTTTAACCTTGAATTGGCAATTTCTGTCTTGGCAAAAGTAGACTCTAACTGATCAATAGGAATTGAAGCTTTGTCTATATGCAGTAATTCTGCAAGTTTTGAGCATTTCACTATCTAAAAGGTGGTCTGTAAAAACAACACCTAATTCTTAGTCGTTCTTAATATTGGTGTATTTCTAGGTAGATAAAGCTCCGAACTGAGAACAACCGAACCTATTATCCATAGCGATAGAGACGTAAAAGTTACTTCCTTTTCTAACGCATTACTAGCCTTTAGTCCAAGATACTTATCAGTTGGCAAAAAATGGTCTTCAACTCTTCGGCACTTGAATGAATCCATTTATCGGGATTGTAATTGGACCATCAGACCAGTGTGATGTTTTAATTCGTACCGTTCATGATTTCTTAGCAATACTTTGTCAAAATCACTGATATTATTTTAACGAAAACTTATCTTTCAACTAAAGAGTAATCTATTATACATATATTTATTATTATTCGAATGAATATTATTTGGCCTTTATTTTTTGAAGATTATCTCATTCAATTGTTGGCCGCGCCTACGTCTCAGATGAGTCCAATTTTCGACGACTCATTCGAGCATTTCGACAGGTAACTGACGAATAACACGCATGATGCTTTGCCCCAAGTCTTGAATCGAAGCGGGATTGTCCGCATAGACTTTAGACTTTACACAACCCACAGGAAAAAAGTCTAACGGTGTGATATCGCACGATCTTTATGGCCAATCGGTCGGCCCAAAACGTGAAATCGTCTGCTCATCAAAGGGTTCACTCAATAAATCCATTGACTAATGCGGTGTGTAGGAAGTGGCGCCGTCATGTTGAATCCAAATGTCGCCGAGATCATGAGCTTCAATTTCATAGTCGATTGTGATGACGCGATAATGACCGCCATTTACGGTTATAGATCCACAAACCATACCAAACCGTTATTTTTTCTGGATGCAATGACAGATCTTGAATCTATTCAGGTTGCTCTTCATCCCAAGTGTGCAATTTTGCTTGTTTACATACCTATTGAGCCAGAAATGGACCTCACTGAACAAAATTTGGATCTTCTTGGAACTTTTCAAGAGCCCCTATAGCGAAACTATGTCGCTTGGGTAGGTCGAGCAGCTTGAGTTCTGAATGAAATGAATGCTTGGTCTCAAGTAGGCCGATTATGTTGACCGTAAGTTGAGCGAAGCACGCGAAACACATTCTTTACAGAACGTGAATTTTCGTAATAAAGATGAACGACTGGTGAACGTAAGTCTTCATGGAAAGAAAAATTACTTGGATTACCCGTTACTTTTTGTGTGACTGTTAAGAATGATTTTACCCTAGATATGTAGCCTAAAATTATTGTCGACTTCAAGACAACATAAAGATATGTACTCTGTTAGGTTTTGATCTTTATCGGAAAGACTCATGTAAATTCCAGTAAAACGAACCTTAATATTTTTCCTTTAAACATAAGGGTTTCTTCAGCATAGTTGCTGGATTGTAATTTGTCGTATGAGCTGGTGATAATCTTATATATCCTTCGAAGTAAATACTACAATCTTTCGAGTTCGATCGTCTTTAGTACATTCGTGACGACTTCCTCGTAACAGGTAAAGATCATATTACTTAACGCAGAAACCAACTCTATACAAATATGGTAAAATGTTTTAAAGCTTCATTTATTTCAAAAACAAATATCGTTTTGAGACAATAATTATTACGAATACTTTATGGCATATGTATATTTAAAAAATGTGTTTGATTTTTTCTAATTGAGACCGGGCGATTGGTTGAATTTTCGTCTTAGGCACATGATCATCTTGCATTCCGATGTTGTTATGCTAATAAAGAGAAATGTTAAAATGTTTCAACAAATAAATATTATAAAATTAAATACAAGAAAAGTCTATATATTATCCATCAGATGAAAGTATAGTAAGTTATAATCTTGCGAAACCGACTCTAATGATCTTTGAGGCCTCGACAGATATTACTTTGAGAATTTTTTCAAATCATTTGCAAAATTTTAGCAACCCAATATTGACTAGGATGAGGGTTTTAAAATGTTTATCTAGCAGGGTTTGCAAAAATGTTATAAAACTTTATTAATTTATTGAAAATCTAAAATTCAGGTCCGCAAGTTTAATATGATTAATACTGGTCAGGAATGATAGCGGATAGCTGGAGAGGGCATTTAGAGATGTGTAAAAAAACAGAAATGTGTTTAAAGGATTAAAATTTGAATGGATATATAATATATTTAACGGCAGATTTAAATCTATAGATAATATAACAGATAGAAAAAGAAGTAGAAATGGATAAAGAGAAGGATATAGATATTATGGAAATACAAATAGTGATAAAGGACAGGAATAACGATAATAATTGAGATAAAAATTGAGAATAGTATAGTAAGATAAGAGAAAGAAATATAGCCGTAGATTAAGATAAAGATAGAAAATGGGCTGATCTCTATTGTGAGAGATTCCGAAAATATACGAGTAGATAGAAACCTAGCTTGAGAGAAAGATACATGTATGCAGAGTTGGTTATTGGCATAACGTGATCTTACTTTAACGAAACAAACAGATGGATATTGCTATCAACCCGACCGATATTAGAGAGATAAATTTAAACTAGCTTAAAATCTTACAGGCGCAAGATTAGTGAATTTCATGCGCTATGCCTCATCTAGCGTCGTTCGTCGAAAACACTAAAATACTGTTGTTTTAGGAACGCAAAAAAAACAAGTAAGGAAGGGCTAAGTTCGGGTGTCACCGAACATTTTATACTCTCGCATGGTAAAGTGATAATCGAGATTTCATTATTCGTCATTTAAATATTTTTCAAATACCGTATTTTTGTAAAGTTTTATTCCGCTATCATCATTGGTTCCTAATGTTTATACTCCTATTATACAGAGAAGGCATCAGATGGAATTCAAAATAGCTTTATATTGGAAGAAGGCGTGGTTGTGAACCGATTTCACCCATATTTCGTACATGTCATCAATATATTAGGGAAATATTACATACTGAATTTCATTGAAATCAGTCTAGTAGCTCGTGAGATATGGTTCTTGGTCCATAAGTGGGCGACGCCACGCCCATTTTCAATTTTAAAAAAAGCCTGGATGCAGCTTCCTTCTGCCACTTCTTCCGTAAAATTTAGTGTTTCGGCGTTTTTTTGTTAGTCGGTTAACGCACTTTTAGTGATTTTCAACATAACTGCTTTGTATGGGAGGTGGGCGTGGTTATTATCCGATTTCTTCTGCATTTTTGAACTGTATATGGAAATGCCTTAAAAAACGGCACTCTGTAGAGTTTGGTTGACATAGCTATAGTAGTTTCCGAGATACGTACAAAAAACTTAGTAGGGGCGGGGCCACGCCCACTTTTCCAAAACAATTGGGTCCAAATATGCCCCTCCCTAATGCGATCCCTTGTGCCAAATTTCACTTTAATATCTTTATTTATGGCTTAGTTATGACACTTTATAGGTTTTCGGTTTCCGCCATTTTGTGGGCGTGGCAGTGGGTCGATTTGGCCCATCTTCGAACTTAACCTTCTTATGGAGCCAAGGAATACGTGTACCAAGTTTCATCATGATATCTCAATTTTTACTCAAGTTACAGCTTGCACGGACGGACGGACAGACGGACGGACAGACAGACATCCGGATTTCGACTCTACTCGTCGCCCTGATCACTTTGGTATATATCTATAACCCTATATCTGACTCTTTTAGTTTTAGGACTTACAAACAACCGTTATGTGAACAAAACTATAATACTCTCGTTAGCAACATTGTTGCGAGAGTATAAAAACATTTGAAATGTGCTGCCGAGTGGGCAGTTCATGGCCGAATAAAAAGCTCGGTTTCATTTCGGCTACTTCGACTCGACGTGCGAATGATAGAATTGAATTAGAACCGTCAATTGAAGTTGTCGGAATCAGAGTCGCATCCTGTTACTTTGCAAACCAAAAATTAAAAAAAACGATGCACAATATAACATTACCTTTTTTTAATTAGCACCAGTGTGGATTTCTTCAAAATAAAGAGCGTGAATATAAGCAAGCCTTGGGATGCGTTGAAGAAATCGGCCACCTGGAAAAACGGATTTGGTCCTATTATATAACCCAACATTTCCAAAATCCAACTGACACCCATTGCAATAAACAAACGCAAGAATAGCCAAGCACTAGAAGAGAGAATAGCGTATAATAGCGTATAATAGTGTATTTTCTCATTTATAGTATATCGGACCAAACAACTCACCTATGCTCATGTGATTTCCTGTGCGTTGTGCAGTTCATGCTCCGTGAGACGCCCTTAATTTCTTGGCTATCGCTATAGATCTTGTATACAGTTAAACAAAACATCACTGTATTAACGGCGATGAGCAATAAACAGGGTCCATGAAAGTACATCATAGCTGACCAATCATTGGCTGGAAGTAAGAAAAAATGAAATATTGATTTAAATGAAATCCATTATTTCAATATGAATTGTCTTACTTTTCAGCCAACAATGGGTATCACCGATACCAGATTTGTAACTTTTATCTATCTTGGAATACTGTAATGTCATGGTCACAATAGTCATCAACAATGGCACTCCCCAAGCGTAGAGTGAGTAGTTGCGAAAATGTGTACGTGTCGCTTGCTGTGACGCAACGGTGAGGCGTCCAGAAAATGTGGCCCAAATATCGTAACAAATGGTATTGAGCCAGAAGAAAGCGCCCAGGTAAAAGTAATAAGCGACTGCACCTATTACACAAGCAACGTATGTATATAAATATGTTGGAATGGAAGTAAATTGAAAAATTAAATCAAATTTATTCAAACACACTCACCAATTACAGTACATGCAGGGGTACTGTAATACTTCGTTCCCAAATTGACCACAATAATCATCGTACTCGCAATTGCCAGCGCCAATAGATAGCAAATCAAGCATTTGCTGTATAGATTTTTATATAGTTCCGGTATGGCGCAATAGATCAGTATGGTTAGCAATAAAAATGGCAAGGAAACAAACATCACTGTGTGGAAGAAATTTAATAAAATAATTATAAGAAAAATGAAAGAAAAAAATAATAATAATGTAATAGACTGTGCTACCCGATTTGTGCTCAAGTTATCTCCATGATCTGGGCACTGAAATTCGCCTTTATTTCAAGTAGTGGGTTTACTACTTTCATACATATTGATCTCTCTAAATAAAGACTGTTGGAAATGGATTGCTCTCAAGTACTTTGAGTACTTTCATTCTATCTCAGTAAGAGTCGTGTTTTTTAAAACATTGAATAAATAGCGCACCGCACTAAAATGTTCCAACCTTTAGCTCAGAAATAGATGAGACTTCAAATTCTTTTGGAGCTCGAACTAAATAACTCTAGACAAGGTCTTTTGGGTGCCGACAAAAAATTATCATTTGACTCATGTATTTTGTGGATTTTAAAAGCTTGATTTTCGTTACAGAGTTTTCAGGAAATTTCGTTTTTTAAAACTATCTTAATCAGAGAACTTAAAACAGTTTTAAGTTCTCTGGTTGATTTTCGTGCTGTCGAAAGGTTCTTTAGAATCAACGAAGAGGTAGTGTGTGTTAATTTTTCTTTCACGAGTGTTTTCCAAGATTTGGCGCATAGCGAAAACCTGGTCGATACTATGCTCGATAAGTCCTTATATGCGATATTAGGGAGGCGATAATTAGCGCAGATCATCCGGCCCAAATCTTGCAAAGAAGCTGTTGCATGCACCTTGCTAGTTTTTCGCCGCCATATTTGAAAAGCTCAGCCGGTAATCCGTCGGCCCCTGCCGCTTTGTTGCTCTTCATACGGGTAATTGCAATTCGAAACTCAACATAGTCGGACAATGGAATCTCTCATAGTTGCGCTCCAAGCGCTCATAGAAGGTATCTTTGGTCATATCATCCTTCTCTTCCGTCGCGCGTGGGTAAATCAGTGTTACAAATCCCACACCAAATTTGCGCTCCTTTATATGCAGACCGTCCATCATATTTCTTGGACGGCGGTGATGTCAGTCTTTACTTTTACAAGGACATCAACCAGCTGAGGCTGTTGTTTCTTTTTCATTGAGAGTGGTTTCTACTTGACCGGTCCCAAACCGCACAACCACGCTAAACGAGTGTTAATAAACTTTTCGACACATTTGCACACACACATACAAGTGGCTCGCTATTTGTTTCAAAACCGACGGCCGCTTGCAGCCGCACCTCTGGTAAACAGACGCTGCATTAGACTTCAGCGAACCCTTAAACCGAATATGTCGGAGTGGTTCCGCTGAAACTTCCTCAAGTTTTTTATACAAGGACTTAAGTCCGATCGATCTATTTGTAGTGCGGCTCTTTACTCTTTTTATCCGATCATACAAATGAGCAGATCCTTAATGAGAAACACAGATCAGATCGATGTCGCAAAAACTGATGGACTAATTCATATAGATACAGACGGACGAATAGGCCGATGTGACTAAATCGACTGAGCTCGTCACGCTGATCATTTATACATAAGTAGTATGTGTGTTTAGAATTTATTTACCTGTAGTGTTTACTTTAATCTCCGACGTTCCCTCGATCGGTATGGGACAGTTATATGGCTGTAACTGAGATACACCATCTATATTCAGGGCATACATGCAATATTCTCTTCGGGTTAACTTCTTTTTATCGATTTCACGCCACAAAATACCATTCTACAAAATTCCACAATTTTTTTAAATCCATAGTTTACATAAATAGATAATTATATAATATTATTTTACCTCGTATAAGGTCCAATTGTCGTCTGAATCTTTATACGAGTTTAGCACATACCCTTGACATGGTAATCCCGACTGCACCAAAAAGTCTTTCAACGCATTCTTTAAAACCACACTACCATTAGACGAGGTAATATTTACATAAGGCGTATATTCAGACGATTCCGCACATTCCCATGGATCCTTAGCACTAATCTTCTGCAACGTCTTCCCACGCTTGCAGCAGAGCTTTAAGCAATTTTTAATTTGGCACGCACAACCACGTGGATGTCTCGGCACTTTTTGATGTTCTCCGTCGTGCAGTTCAATGTAGTCGTAGGAGCCGACCAAATGCGGTGGCACCAGTACACCTTCATAGAGGTAAGAACCGTTGCTTAATCTTTCGCTTTCGGTTAAGTTAACGGTGTCTTCAAAAGCGCAATTCGGATTAATCGATGTAGCATCGAGTGAGTTCATTAAATAAATCACAAAGCATAAAGCAAGGCATATGTGGACATTAAAGTTGGTACCCATTGCAGAATTTCTGTTTGTAGGGCAATCCTAGGATATGATACATAAAAAAAATTAAAATTTTTTGGAACAATAAATATAACAAAGTAAAATAAATTCTTAATATTATGTGAAATCAACTTCATATTTTTGTATAGATGGCAACCCTTTACAGAAAAATATATAATTAATGTGTGAGATATACAATTGAAATTCAGACAGAGTCCTTTCCTGACAACAGCAATACTGTATATCAATAATGGTTTGAAACGGTTAATACTTCCCTGAGCCCCTTTATACCTGGTATAAGGCCGCACCGGATATATCGGCCAATATGTGAGTTATCTGAATTAAAATGAGAGAGCGTGTTTTACTCATAGCGCTGTTCCTTTGTGCCTGAAATGGATAAAATTGGGCGAAAACTTTTCCTAGCCTCTACATAACTAATATCAGAATTTTCAAACATTTATCTGACTTCACTCCATTTATTGATGATTGTATGTGAGGAATTCTGATGAAACCTTGGGAGCATTTTATTTTTGGCAAAAAATAAATAAAATCGAGTTACCACTATCTCCTATACACCCAATATAAGATCTTCAAGCTTTCGTTAAAATTATCTGTACGTACAATATTGGATATACTATGGCTTAATGCCGAAAATATGTTATATGACTCATATCCCTATATATCGTAGTGTTTCATATAATTATTTCGTTACGCTAAACAAACTTATGCCAAATATGGCGGCCGATGTATGAGATATAACGATGTGAGTATACTATTCACAGCACCATCACCCAACTTGAGACCCAGCATTCATTATTCTATTATATTCGACCGAATGAACCACGTCTAGCGAGCAGTTAAGAAAATGTAGAAGCCGCAGCGAAGACCGTTTAGAGTCGATTCGGCGCCGTTTGCAGCAAGTCGAACTGACGTATGGAACGACTTGGCGCATTTTACATTGATATTTTAAATTGAAAGCGGACCAATTCAGCTTGTGCAAGAAGTGACATCGCTTCGCTCTATGAAAGTTCCAAGAAGATCTGACCTTTTCGAGCCAAATTTTGTTCAGCGATGAAGCTCATTTCTGTCTCAAGGGGTATGTAAACAAGCAAAATTGCCGTATTTGGGACGAAGAGCACTCTGAAGAGCTTCAAGAGCTGCCGTTTAATCCAGAAAAACAACGGTTTGGTGGGGTTTGTCAGCCGGTTGAATCATCCTTCCATAGTTCTTCAAAAATATTGCCGGTGAGAACGTAACCGTCAATGGCGACTGCTATCGCGGCATTATAACCGATATTTTAATGCCTGAAATTGAAGCTCGTGATCTCAATGACATTTGGTTTCCACAAGACGGCGCCACCTCACACACATCGCATCAATCAATCGATTTATTGAGAGAACACTTCAGTGAGCAGATAATCTCACGTTTGCACCGGTTTATTGACCACCAAGATCGTGTGATATCACACCGTCAAACTTTTTCTTGTGGGGATATGTGAAGTCTAAAGTCTATGCGGACAATCCCGCTTCGATTCAGCCATTGGAGCAAGACATCATGTGTGTCATACACCAGTTACCAGTCGAAATGCTCGAACGAGTCATCGAAAATTGGACTCAACTGATGGACTATCTGAGACGGGGCCGCAACCAACTTTTGAAAGGGACCATCTTCCATAATAATAAATGCCAAAGAATGTTGTTTCGAATGTTAATAAACATTCCTTATTAAATTCGAAGATTCTATGTTTTTTTTTTAAGTAAGGAACCTCGAAACAGATCGTCCTTTGCATAAAAATGCCTAGATTACGATCCTAAATTCGGGTTAACGTTTAGCGCCGTAAGGTATTTACCTGGCAAGTTGCAAGAGTATAAAATGTTCGGTTACACCCGAACTTATGCCTTTCTTACTTGTTTATTTTGTGGTTTCCTGGAAACAGCAATGTTATGTACAGAAGAGTATGATTATAATTATTCAGAAGAAATGAGCTGTATGTATTCTAAAGAATTGCTTTCTTACCACACATAATAACTAGGTTTCTGTAATATACATATGTACATACATGCTAACATTAATCAGAAAATTCAGTTATTTTTATGTTCAACACACCCACTGTTTCTAGCATAATTTTCTAAATTTTTCTTTATTTATTTTAATTTTAAATTTAATTTTTTTCTTTATATTTTTAATTGCATTTACTAACCGTGAAAATAATTTTTATAAATTTAATTAAAGTCACACCGCCGCGCTTTTAGTGCGATTGCCGTTGTTGACGAGCTGAAATCTAAATATCTACTGACTTATGTTTTTACGCTTAAGCTATATTTTGCCAGATTATACTCATAAAACCGCAGAATTTTTTGCACTCGGTTATTAAGAAAATTTTAAAAATTTTATTTTCCCTCTCAGAATTATTTTTCGGTGACATAATTATATACTATGGCGGTTCAATAAGTAATTAGCGTATAATATACTAGAGATTCATTTGCCAACATAATCTTCCATAGCTCGATACACTTGCCTTAGCGACACTCCAGCAGAAGATCAGCAAAACAACTTTCGTGACAGTGATAGCCCCCCCCACCCCCGCCATCGAAAAAGAGTTAAGGCTACAGCATCGACTTTACTTAAGAATCTAGTCATATTTTCATTTTTCTAAAAACCATGGACATAACCGTTTCTAAGAGAATGTACTACGAGTATACAAGTGGCGCCATCGAGCAGTGAAACCAAATACGAGTTAGTCCGTCCTCGTTTGTGTGTATACATATCGTAAAAAACAGTTTCCAAAAACGGTTATTGCCACATATACACGATTTTTTTTTTTGGTTTACAAACCCAAGAATGACTCAACTTAGGGGTTTCCAACTACTCTACATATATGTATTTATATATAGTACATATACATAAGTACCTACCACAGCATTTTTTATCCGCAAGTCCATTCGTTGATCATGTTTTATATCTACAACGTATAGATCGTCCAACGTACGACCGAGACATCTTTCAAATAGTTTCTATTCAATCCGTATGTCGGCTGGCTGTAAACCGAATTGACTTTCCTCAAATTACTCATAAAACCTTGGCGCAGCGACTTGCATATTGGCATGTTAGTTTAAAAAGCTTATCTCGGAAAAATATATTTTTTTAAGGTACATATTTTTATCAATTTGCGAAGTTCATTTGAAGCATCTGTATGGAAATTCTAAAGCCTAATACTGTATACATATATATGATCGGAATACCATCTGATCACTATCTAGTGCCCACAGAATGGGGCTGACATATCGAGAAGACTGAAGAAAATGTCTGGAGCAAGGCACCAGGAAAATAATGGATCACCTCTTGTGCACTTGTCCCCCATTGGTAAAAGACTACGCTGTAGGCATCTGGATTCCCCACCGTATACACTCTTAGAGGTATCGATAGTGAGGACAACGAGTCTGTTGTAATTCGTCTCAAGTGCACGCATCCTAAGGGAGGACTAACTCCTCATGGATCTAGTAACTGAACTCCACCTGGTATCGCCAAGGAGCAAAACTGGTCTATGCGTAGTTCACTGACCTACAATACCAACTTAACCTAATCCTGTATATTAACTGGCGCAAAATTTACAAGCTGTAAGACAACTAACAATCCTTAAAGTGTGCTCTTTGGAACATGAGTGGTTAAAATTAAAAGAGCGACCTTTAAGACCCCTTGCAACCAGTATCTTGTAGCATCCAAATTCCATTACCACAACAGTCATATCGATTGTAAATGTTATGGATCGAGTTAAAAACGGTCGACTGAGCAGCATTCGTCCGAACTACCTAATAAACTTATCAAAAAAGACACATACGAATCGGCTCTATACCTTAATAGGTACATAATATTTATACTTTAACAGGGTATTTTAAAGAAGACTTCGAAGAGCCATACATTTTTTGTAGGTATGCATAAATGATCAGCTTGCGGCACTGAGTCTATTTAGCCATGTATACCTGTCTTTTAATTCATACAGTATGGATACGCGCACAAGTCCCTCAGTTTTTGAGATATCTAACAATCTGCTCTTATATCGGAACCACCGATATCGAACTGTTTCAGGATAAAGGTGCCATACAAACTGATCGGTCGAAGGCAAGACATAGTATGGAAAACTTTTTCCTTTGGCAAGATATTTTTACGAAATTTGTCATGAATTTTTTCAATATGGTGCTACAATCTCTGAATATATTGTTTAGATCGGATCGCTATAAAATATAACTGTCATACAAACTGGCCGTTCCAAATTCTTTTTTTGTAGTGAACACCTTTTTATTTCACAAAATATCCCCACGAAATTTGGCTTGGTATGTACTGATCAGACCAGACCACATACCGCAAGAGTATAAAAATTGCACCAGTGAAGTGTATTATAGCTTCAGTACAACAGAATTTAACATTTTTCCTTGTTTTATATGAAGCAGCATTGAGTTAAACTCCCCAGCAACAGCTACAGCAACAGAAAGATGAATCACTGAACTTGAAAGATTTGTTTCAAACACACATTTATTTTCAGAGAAATTCTGTCAAATTTGATAGTGCCTCAACTGCAACTTCATCTCACGCCACGTCTTTTCTAATTTTCGATAACATATCATTCAATGCTCTCTGTATACAATACCATACCAAATCACCACTCAACTGTTCTTATACTCGTACAAGCTCTGCTTTCTGATCAAAAAAATACGAAGAAAGCAACAACAATGTTTTACTGTTGGAAGCAATATACCATATGAAAGGGGGTATTACTCAGAAGGCAGATATTTATGAAATATTTTTGAGGAAAATTTGATTAAAAACAAGACAAGAGTTGCCACCTTATTAAAAATCAAACTCAGCAAACTAAGAATATGTCTGGGGCCAAATATTAGAAATTGAGCACCAAACTGCAGGCACTGGAGAAAGCTTCGGCTTAAATGGTTTCAGGCAGGGTTTTCACCTAAGTACAAAAATTTAAAAGCTTAGGCTTGTTATACTTGCAAGTTTGACAAACCCTACGCTTACTCACACTTTTTAGTAAGAGGAATTCATATATGTTAATGAGTGCGTATATACTCTGTGCCCAAAAAATAAGGTGACATTGTACTTAAGTAATCTTAAGTAATCCCCTCCCGATGCAATGCACTTATGCCAACGGATTTTCCAATCTTCGAAACACTGGTTGTAGTCACTTTCCGGGATGGCCTTCAGTTCCGTCTTCGCTGCGGCTTGAATCTCTTCTATCGTATAAAAACGGTGTCCCCGGATCGGTCTTTTGAGCTTGGTGAACAGCCAGAAGTCGCACGGCGCCAGATCAGGTGAATACGGTGGTTGCGGAACGATATGGGTTGAGTTTTTGGCGAAATGATCACGAATTACGAGGGCACTATGGGATGGTGCATTATCGTGGTGTAAAAACCAAGAATTGTCTTTTCAAAATTCCGGCCTTTTTAGGCGGATAGCGTTACGCAAACGACGCATAACGTTCAAAAAATATTCCCTGTTGACTGTTTGACCGGTTGGAAGGAATTCATAATGCACAACACCACGATAATCGAAGAAAACAGTCAACATGACCTTGATTTTTGAGCGACTTTGACGCAATTTTTTTGGTATCGGCTCTCTTTTGTCACGATATTCGCCGGACTGATCGATTGTTTCGGGGTCGTAAGTATATATCCAAGTCTCATCGCCAGTTATAATGCGTTTCATGACACCCTGGTAGTCGGAAAGCATCGTTTCACATACTTCAACGCGACGCCTTTTTTCCAAAAAATTCAATATTTTCCGTACCAGTCGAGATTTAACGTGCCTCAAAACATCCTTCAAAATGGTATTGACTGAGCCTTTCGATATGCCAACTTCATCAGCAAGGTCTCTAATTGTTAATCGACGGTTTTTCAACACCAAATCTTTGATTTGTTGAACGTGAGCTTCGTCGGTTGAAGTTGATGGTCGCCCTGGACGCTCTTCGTCTTCGACACATTCACGGCCGGCTTGGAACTCACTATACCACTTGTAAACATTTTTTTTAGACATAGTTTCATCACCAAAGGTTTTCTGTACCATCCTCAACGTATCCGCAGCAGAAAATTGATTCCGTAAACAAAATTTAATGCAAATTCTTTGCTCAACAAATTTCGAAATCGCAAAAAACGAAAAACTCACTTTTAGCAGCTCACAAAACGACACGTATCTCAAACACTAATGAATATTTTGACATGAAATTTTACATAAATGTGACTGACAGTACTACCAACCTAAAAAAAAAAAATTCTCTAAATCCTGCGACGCGCGCAGTTATTCAAATGTCAATTTATTTTTGGGCACAGTCCTATAGATTTCGAGCTCATTGCGCTCCGTCCACTTAGTTCTGCCATAAGTTCTGTTACAAGATCTACTTTTGTTTTCACAAAAGGCCTTAAACGATCCGGCCATCGACGACGTTGCTCGAAACAAAGATTTTTTGAAACTCAACAGGTTTTGTTCACCGGCCAATCATCCGCACTTAGGAAAAAAATAGGATTATTGCTTTTAAGCCACTGCTGCTTGGTTTTTACCTTGCTGGAAGGTCTAATTATCTACATTAAAACGATCATTGCTTCACTGCCACGCCTTCTAAAGCAGTCTGGTTTGAAAACAGTGTGAATATAAATGTTTGGTGAGGACGTGAATGAGACCCAGTAGAGAACATCTAATATTAATAAAATGAATCGTTCATGCAATGTAAGTTACATAACCCCTACCAGCCGATCACGTACTGTCACCTTAGCAGCTTTCCTTAAACATTCCGTGAATAGAAAATGCTCAGTTTTTACTCAACATTTCAAGTAAACATTTTTCTCTTTATGCTTCTGTTGACGCCGTGTCGTACAGCGTATCGCCACCAGTGGTGCCGACAAAGATGCGCCAGTGACTGGATTTATTCGTCTGTGATGCTGTGGTAACAAAAAAGCAAATCGCACAAGTAAAAAGTCGAACCAAACCGAACTCAATACGAAACGAAAGCAGTGAAACTTATAGAGAAAACTGTTTCAGACTTTCTGCCAACACAAAAGAACGACGAGACTGCTCTACATACAATAGGCTTGGCCAAGCGGCCTGCAGGCAGGCAAAAAGACAGAATACAGGGTGTAGTTAAATTTTGTGTTTTACGCACTGGCCGGCCAAAGCATCTTTAAATATTCACAACGTCCACCCACCAAATTTCGTTAGAAACGAAATACAGACTACATTGATAAAATAAGAAAATTTTAAAATAATATCAATTTTTTAGGCAACATTTATATACTTAAAATTCCATAATTGTAACTGTCGCAACGTGGTAGACCGCAAAAGTTAGCTAGTGGTTTATAGAGAACTTAATATATTTTTTGATTAATATTGTCTAAGTTTGAATTTTAAAAGGACTATTTATGAATACTATTGAACGTATCAATGTAATCGTATCATCAGAATCATCAGAATCATCAATATCATCATCATCATCATCATCATCTCCATCACCATCTTCATTGTCATTATCAACGCCAGTTATATCATCATCATTAAACGAACTGGATTCATTAAACACCAACAATTCGTCAACAACGACGAAGACTGCGACGGCACCATCGCAGTCCCCCACTGCGTTATCATTGACAGCAGATACATTGACAACATTTTCATCATCTTCTTACAGACAAGCTCAGTCTAGCGCACCTAGCACTAACACTCAAGCACATATACACGACCAAACGCAGACGACGAAACAACCACTTTTGGTTGCATCACCAACACCGCCGCCCACGCCGCCTCCATCTATTATCGATTCATATTCATCATCCGCCTCCACATCACCTTGCTCATCAACCACCTCAGCATCCTTACTAACTAAGCCATTTCCGGTGCGAGGTGAACGCGCCATTACCGACGTTACTACGCCGCATGTCATTGCCATGGTCGGTTTACCAGCTCGTGGTAAAACTTTTATCTCGAAAAAACTGGCGCGTTACTTGAATTGGATAGGCATTTCGACGCGCGTCTTCAATTTGGGCGAATACCGTCGTTGTGCAACCACAGCCTACAAGTCACATGAATTTTTCCGCGCTGATAATGAAGAAGCAATGGCCATACGGAATCGCTGCGCTAACCAGGCACTTCACGACTGCTGCGAATGGCTGCTGAGCGGCTTGGGCAGCGTTGCCGTGTTGGATGCGACAAACTCGACATGTGATCGTCGTCAACAAATAGGCAGAATTGACCTATATGCCCACCCAAAGAACAATGCCCTGCCAAGTAAAACACCATAACTAAGCTTACAATATTTATTTGCATTTTGTTTCATTTAACTTATGTTGAAACAGGCCGGTACAGGCTAAATCGACTGAGCTCGTCACGTTGATCATTTATACATAAGTAGAATGTGTGTTTACAATTTATTTACCTATAGTGTTTGCTTGAGTCTCCGACGATTCCAAGTACGGTACGGGACAGTTATATGGTTGTAACTGGGATACACCATCTATTTCAAGGCCAGACATGCAATATTCTCCTCGTGTTAACTTCTTATTATCGTATTCGCGCAACAAAATACCATTCTACAAAATTCCACAAATTTCTTAAATCCATAGTTTACATAAATAGATAATAATATAATATTATTTTACCTCATATAAGGTCCATTCGTCGCGTGAATCCTTATACGGGTTAAGCATATACCCATTATCACATGGTAATCCCGACTGCACCAAAAAGTCTTTCAACGCATTCTTTAAAACCACACTACCATTAGACGAGGTAATATTTACATAAGGCGTATATCCGTATTCTTCAGACGATTCCGCACATTTCCATGGATCCTTAGCACTATTCCTCTGCAACGTCTTCCCACGCTTGCAGCAGAGCTTTAAGCAATTTTGAATTTGGCACGCACAACCACGCAGATGTTTCGGCACTTTTTGATGTTCTCCGTCGTGCAGTTCAATGTAGTCGTAGGAGCCGACCAAATGCGGTGGCACCAATACACCTTCATAGAGGTAAGAACCGTTGCTAAATCTTTCGCTATCGGTTAAGTCAACGGTGTCTTCAAAAGCGCAATTCGGAATAATCGATGAAGCATCGAGTGAGTCCATTAAATAAATCACAAAGCATAAAGCAAGGCATATGTGGACATTAAAGTTGGGACCCATTGCAGAATTTCTGTTTGTAGGGCAATCCTAGGATATGATACATAAAAAAATTTAAATTTTTTGGTACAATAAATATAACAAAGTAAAATAAATTTTTAATATTATATGAAATCAACTTCATATTTTTATATAGATGGCAACCCTGTTCAGAAAAATATATAGTTAACAAGTAAGAAAGGGCTAAGTTCGGGTGCAACCGAACATTTTATACTCTTGCAACTTGCAAGAATCAAAGCCAGGGAAATACTTTAAGGTGTAAAACCAATCTTATAGTAAAGTCAGTCGGATATTCGAAAATCCTGTTATTAGTTATATTGGGACTAGGCCACGTTTTCGCTCAAATTCATGCATTTTTGGAGAAAAGTTGTTAAATTCGAAGTATCTGTGTTTTTTTTTTTGTTTTTTTTAAGTAAAGAACTTCGAAATAGAAGACCCCTTGCATAAAAATGCTTAGATTGCGATCCTTAAATCGGGTTGACGTTTAACGCCTTAAGGTATTTCTATGGAAAGTTGCAAGAGTATAAAATGTTCGGTTAAACTCGAGCTTTTGCCTTTCTTACTTGTTTATTTTGTGGTTTCCTGGAACCAGCAATGTTATGTACAGAAAAGTATAATAACTATATATCTGTTATATACATACATGTATTACATACTTACACATATGTATGTATATGCTTTTATCATAAAGTTATATTAATTTACTGTTATTTGATAAAATTTCTCCAATAATTCTGTGATTATATTATTTTCTACACACCCTCTATTTCTACTACAATTTTTAAAAATTTCTATTAAAATTTTTAATATTTGCATTTACTAACCGTGAAAATAATTTTATAAATTTGTTTAAAGTAACACCGCCGTGCTTTTAGTGCGATCGCTGTTATTGATGAGCTCAAATCTAAATATGTACTGACTTTTGTTTTACGCTTAAGCTACTTATATTTTGCCAGATTATACTCATAAAACCGCAGAATTTTTTGTACTCGGTTATTAAGAAAATTTTAGAAATTTTATTTTCTCTCAGAATTATTTTTCGGTGACATAATTATATACTATGGCGGGTCATTACATACATAAGCAATTAGCTTATAGTATAACTAGAGGACCCGCCCATGTCTTACTGTGGCTGATACATAGGTAGTACTACTAATACCATCTACTCGTATATGATTTCTATTAGTTAGATTATAAGTATTAGTTAAGAAATAATCGCATTATTGGTGAAGCAACAAAACTGAATCAAAAAGCATTTCGTGCGTTAAGAAAGAATTGGTTTTTGGGGTAGAAATACTGTTGAATTTGGGCTGCGCATCAGTGAAATCAATCGAGTCCAATCGATTGTCAGCCTGGTGGACTGCATATTAAGAAACGGTTCTCAAGCGTGGAAAGACAAAAAATCGGCTGGCAACGTTATGGCATCAGTCTTGCAATGCTTCGAAAAGATTTCTGTATATCTCAAATTTTAATACACCTTTTTATCAACACTTCCGTTATGCCAGTTCTCTGGCAATTTTAAATTGCCTGTCGAGATACCCCCTCCAATAGTTAGCAGGTATGAAAAAAAATATTATAGCTACCCATAGATGTATTGAATCACCCAATTTATTACTTAAGAACGAACAACTCTGTCCACGTTATGAAAACTTGTCTACAGATGTCGCCTTTTACTTTGGCATCGTTTTGTTTATTGCACGTTTACGCCAATTTAAGGTTTGAATATTGGATACTGCGATGGTAGCGCAATCTATCGTCAAACAGTCCAAAATTATCAATTGATTAAAAATGAAAAATTAATTTAAAAAACATTTTCCAGTGGACCAAATTTTGAATCTAAGCCATTCTCAAATCTCCTTAAACACACACAAAAAATTTCATCAAAATCGGTCCAGCCGCTTAGGAGCAGTTCACCTACAAACACACGGTCAGAAGATTTATATATGTATGTATATAAAGATTAATAATATATTTGCCAACATAATATTCTATAGCTCGATACACTTGCCTTAGCGATACTCCAACAGAAGATCTGCAAAACAACTTTCGTGACAGTGATAACCCCCTGGTTTGAATAAAATTTCTACCTGGTGAGTAACTTTTTTAAGCTTGGATACGAAACGAAATTTCACCGAGCCAAATATGAAGCATACGGGGGATTGGATTCCAGTTCGAAATCTGTTTCGAACTATTTCACCCTGACGACGGCGGAAGTTGTAAGTGGTGCGTTGACATAATAGAAAAACGCTTTTTCTTCATAAATTTAAGTCATATTTTTTGCAATTGGCGTCGAACCGACCCAATCATTTACCAACGAAGCGCCCTGTAACCGTTAATTAGATCACACCGATCATCCAGAAGCAGTGAGCCTACCATACTTTTCCAGCCGATGAGGGCGGTCTTTTACCTTTTTCAGAGCTAGGTTTGCAGACGAAATTCCACCTGTTATGATTATGGTAGCCACCAATGGATCCACTTTTTCGAAAAGCCGCTGAAACTGCTGGTCGGATGGCGTTTCAACAGTTTCAACGAATGCTGTAAAGTGGACTCATAGTTGCACTTTTTGTCCGGAATGAGAAAACTCGGCATCCGACCACTTTCACATGCAAAATATTCCATGTAAGATTTTGAGAATGGCGTAGCTAATTCAGAATCAACATGCGTCCACTTGGAAAGGAGTTAACGAATACAGTTTCTATTTAATCGGTTTTGGATTTCACTGCGCAATTTCTCTTTGGAAAATATGAATCTATGGTCTCTTGCGTTAGTGGCGTATTTCCAAAAACGGCTATTCCCACACATATTATACGGATTTGTTTTGGTTTACACACCCAAGAATGACTCAGATTAGGGGTTTTCAATTACTCTGCATTATATTTATATAAGTCCATATATGTAAGTACCTACCACCGAAGCTTTTATTCGCAAGTCCATTCGTTGTCGATGTTTAATGCAACCAACGTAAGACCCAGTAAACATATGTACATATGTATGGAAATCTTAAAGCCTAATCCTGTAATTGATTGGAATACTACTCTGAATATATTGTTTAGATCGGCTTAGGGTATCTTATTTTTTGTTATAAAAAAAAAAGTCTTTATCACGACATAAAAAATATGCAGAGATTACAAGAGCTTAAGATAGGCGCAATTGGTGATTAATTGTAAAAAATGACCGAAAATTTGATTTACTGAAGTCCGCTCGCCCTTTAAGCAGCATTGGGCTAAACTCCCCAGCGACAGCTAAGCAGCAGAAAGATGAATCACTGAACTTGAAAGATTTGTTTCAAACATTTATTTTCAGAGAAATTCTGTCAAATTTGATAGTGCCTCAACTGCAACTTCATCTCACGCCACGTCTTTTCTAATTTTCGATAAAATATCATTCAATGCTCTCTGTATACAATATCATGCCGAAATCACCACTCAACTGTTTTTATACAAGCTCTGCTTTCTGATCAAAAAAATACGAAGAAAGCAACAACAATGTTTTACTGTTGGAAGCAATATACCATATGAAAGGGGGTATTACTCAGAAAGCAGATATTTATGAAATATTTTTGAGGAAAATTTGATTAAAAACAAGACAAGAGTTGCCACCTTATTAAAAATCAAACTCAGCAAACTAAGAATATGTCTGAGGCCAAACACTAGAAATTGAGCACCAAACTGCAGGCACTGGAGAAAGCTTCGGCTTAAATGGTTTCAGGCAGGGTTTTCACCTATGTAATTACAAAAATTTAAAAGCTTAGGCTTGTTACACTTACAAGTTTGACAAACCCTACGCTTACCCACACTTTTAAGTAAGAGGAAAATATGTTAATCAGTGCGTATATACATCCTATAGATTTCGAGATCATTGAGCTCCGTCCACTTAGTTCTGCCATAAGTTCTGTTACAAGATCACACCGTTCTATAAATAAAATTTTAAAAAACTTTTTATTAAAGCTACTTTCGTTTCACAGTGTAAAGAGTGATCCATTTCCTACAGAAACTTCAAATTTGAATGACGAATTTTTATTATCATTCGAAAGAACATTCTTTGGTATTTATGTTTTGAAGATTATCTCTTTCAAATGTTGGCTGCGGATACGTCTCAAGATGGGTGATGGTCTTGCGAATAGTACGCTCAGTAGGTCAATTATGTTAACCATACGTTGAGTGAATTTTCGTAATAAAGTTGAACGATTTGTAAATGTTGTTCAGGCGTAAGACTTTCCATGATGAAATGCCAAACAAAACTGAATAAAACAAACATGTCATCTTGACAAGACTCACGTGTGACCTGTCGAAAAAGGGGCTATTGATAAGAAAAGTACCTCTACTTGGATCACTCTGTACATTATATAAAATAGGCGACCTACAGAATTTTGTTACAGAATGATTTATTTTTTGTTTTACAAAAGTCTTCATCATTCGGAACAAAAGATTTATTGAAACTCAACAGGTTATGTTCACTAAATCTGGGCTTTCAGGAGGCCAATTATTAAAGATGATTATTGGTTTTAAGCCACTGCTGGTTTGTTTTTGCTAAACTGGAAGGTCTAATTATCTACATTAAAACGAACATTTCTTCACTGCCACGCCTTCTAAAACAGTTTGATTTGAAAACAGTGTGAATGTAAATGTTTGGCGAAAACGTGAATGAGACCCAGTAGAGAACATCTAATATGTATTAATAAAATGAATCGTTCATGCAATGTAAGTTACATAACCCCTACCAGCCGATCAAGTACTGTCACCTTGGTAGCTTTCCTCAAACATTCCGTGAATACAAAATGCTCAGTTTTTACTCAACAAATTGGCAGAACTGACCTACATATATACATATATGCCCACCCAAGAACAATGCCCTGATAAGTAAAACACAGTAACTGACTACTAAACTAAGCTTGCGATATTTATTTGCGTTATTTGTTTCTCTTAACTTATGTTGTTTTTTCGTCAAGCGAACAAATATTATAATTATACCGTATTACTTAGGAGACACTGGTCGACAGCACCGCAGTTTCGAAAAGTTGGCAATTATGGCTAAGAAAAATAAAGATAAATACTTATTAATACTTCAAATAGAGTGGTTTTCGAAGTGACACTATGCAACAAATAAAAAATTAAGATATTTATTACTTTCGTAGCTGACAATTGCAATTCTCTGAGCAAAAGTACATACATTTATTAATGAATTTTTTCTAGTGCAGTTTCTATATTATTTCAGAAGTTTACTCTTAACAAAACTTAACCCTTGGCATGCCACCTAGAAGAATTTTATGGGCTTTTTTGAAGTCAAATTAAAAAGCCACAACGAAAAATTATGTCATGAATGTATAAAACTTCAATAAATTAAAAAAAAAAAATTCTCATTAGTTTGAAACTTTTGAATTCAAACCAAAAATTCGCAAAAGTACAATATCCATAATTTTTGCTTTACTTGGAAAATTTAGTATAGTCTAGTTAGAATGATCCGATTTAGATCAAATATGCACCGTTTTGCATATTTGCGTTCATAATGACCCTCTTCACTATTTGCAAAAAACTGTGACAGTCGATTTATACAAGCTTTTCTTTCGGCGAATTTTGCACCGGCAAAATCCTCACCCATAGAAAAATAAGATGGTAGTCACTTAGAACCAGATACGAACTATGTATAAGGTGGATGCATGAAAACATTCGCGGATACATAAATAGGTACCAGAGCCTGTGGCGAGTCAATTTCGATGAGTATAGGCTGGAGTTGTGTTGTTCAAACACCGTTTTTCTCTTATTTACCCAAACTGTCCACTTATGGGCGATTGCTTCCTTTAGACAACCCAATTGTTGTCAGTACAGGTCCGAAATAAGAGTAGGAGGAGGTCATAGGAGATCAGCTCATAGTAGATGTTTCCCTAACAATCCTACCAAACACTTAGAAAAACCTTCCTGATCGTCAATTATGGCTTGGCCACTGTTTGTGCGAACCCGCCGAGATTTGATCTCGACCGTTTTCACCTGAAGTTGTGATTACTTTTGATCACCAATAACCGTCACCAGGAGAAGTTGATCGATTTTGTTTCGATTCAGCTGCAAAGTCCGGTTCTTGAGATTTTTTTCGTCAACTCGTGTGAGCCTCATATATTGAGCTCCTTTTTGACTCTGTCTTATTTAAAACACCAAAATTTTTTTTTAGGTTTTTTTGTAATGTTTAGTTCGAAATTTTTGACAATAGAGCGTGGTGAATCTTTGTCTTCATATTTCGAAATATTATTTCTAATCCAAAAAAAGTCCTCTTCTTATTCTTCTTTACCGCTTACGCAGTTAAAACTGAGTTAACAAAAGCCCGCCAATCGTTTCTTCTTTTCGTGGCGCCAGTATGAGATACCAAGTGCAGCCAGGTCTTTCTCTACCTAATCACTCCAACGCAGTGGAGGTTTTCATTTTCCTCTGCTTCCACCGGCGGTTTCTGAATTGAAAACCTTCAAAGTTGAAGTGTTCTCTTCCATCCGGACAACATGATCTAAAGCTTAAGCGCAGCCGCGCTGACTCTTGATTCGTAAATATCGTCGTATATCTCGTACAGCTCATTGTTCCATCGACTACGGTACTCGCCGTTTTCAATGTGCAAATGTTCCGTAAAACCTTTCTCTCGAACACTACTGAAATCATCATCCAGATGACGTCATTGCTCATGCCTCCGCACCATATTGCAGGGTTGGAATAATGACGAACTTGTAGAACTGTTTGGTCTTTGTTTGTTGAGAAAGCATTTTTACTTTTCAATTGCTTATTCAATCAAAAGTAGCCCCTGAGCACGAGTGATTCGGCATTGCGTGGGAGCCAAATTGCGAATACATGAATCAATGAAAAAAAACTACCTCGTATAAAAACTCTACTTTTGATGACGACCACATCAAACGTAATAAGGACCATAACCACTAATCTAATTTTGAACTCACTTACATATCTTATCTTATATTTCTAAAGTCATTTAGCGTAACTTGATCATTCTTATAGAACGGGCAACGAGCTACTAAATACCAAAGCCATCTATTGGAGAAATAAAGGATTTATTTTTACCAGACCTTATACGAGTATTAAACATGCCTACATATGGGTATATAGTGACTGGACTAGTATTTCTGCAATATTATCTTACCTTTCTTCATGACCGATATATTCTTCTTCGTCAAAATCAATATTATAAATATAATTAATCCTTGGGCGGAGTTGAATGCATTTATAATCGCACAAATAACGATGTACTCCTTTCTATCGCCTGCCAAATAGGCGAAGATCTCCAGTAGCCAACTAATACCCATTATAGTGAACATGCGAAAGAAGAGCCAAACACTAAAAGAATCGAAATAAAAAAGTTTAGTTCACCATAACTGGAACAAAATTAACGAAATCGACTAACTTATTTTGTTGCGAATGCAGACGATAAGAGGACAATGTTGAAAACGATAAGTAATAGCATTGACAGACGGCAGCGTTAAACCAGATTAATTGCATTTTTCGGGATTAATCGAGAAGAGGACAATGTTGAAAACGATAAGGCAGAGACAAGTTCCACAAAATAAATCATCGCAGACCAGTTATCAGGTGCATAGGAATCGTTGCAAGCTTGATTGAAGCCACAAAGAATCGTATATACACATATATGTATACATACAGTGTATCCACAGAAATAGTATGCACTATATATTGGCGTAAAAAGTCAAATTATTTGCAAAATAAAAGTATATATTTTGTGTTTTTTTTGCAAAAACAACTACTTATAATATTGCCTTCACGAATATGACAAATTGATATCATTGACATATTCCGTTATTAAAAACCGTTAGATTTTCTCTGTAAAAAGCGAAAATCATGTCACATAAATAAGTATGCAGTTTACCATTTCAGTATTGTTTCGATTGATACACAGTGTTTATACGTTTTGAAGCAATAAGTATTGTTTTTTTTATAAAATAATAATTTTCCGAAGTTTTCATTAAATTTCATCGTTAATTGCAATTACATTTTGATCATGGAGCCGCCCGTCAAAGGAACTATCACAAAATTTGAAAGGTGCTATTATAAAACTATATAAAGAAAACAAAAGTCAGAGGCAAATTGGAAAACTAATAAATAAAAGTAATTCTAATATTCCAAAAAATAGTAGAAAAAATACAAAAAAAAGAGGTCAATACAAAAAATAAGGAAAGATCTGGACGACAAGAAACATTTGATTCCAAGGATCGGTACATTATCACACACAAGATACAGGCTAATCTGAAGAAAAGTGCTCCAAAAGTGCGTACTGAAATTAAAAATGAGACCAGTAAAACCTGCCATCCCCAAACTAATCGTCAAGTGCTGTATGATACAGGTTCCCATGGTCGTAATGTCCGTAAAAAGCCATTCATAAGCAACATTAACAGACAAAAAAGATTAAACTTTGTGAAAGCACGAAAGTAGACATAGAGAGTATTTCTGGAATTCTGTTATTTTCTCAGATTAAAGTAATTATACATTTTTGGATCAGATGGATTCGTAGAACCTCCTGTATCTGCTCTTACGTTTCACCTTCTCTCTCAAACCATTTTGAGGTTTCGATGAAACTACTTATGTCCGATATGCTTTTGGTGGAAATCCATTCAAGATTTGGTGCTTGGTGGATTCCGAGTGTTTTGTGTCGGATCTGTGCTAGAGCTGGGCATTCGCAGAGAAAGTGGAAGATTGTTTCCTTGTCCTTGGACGCATGTTCCCCAAATGGCCAGTGCCCTGTTGTGGTAGCTGTTATTCTGTAAATACTTTTTCTTGACCTATTTAATAAATCATTTGTTCTTTTCCTGTCATATGTTGGCCATAATTGTTTAGTTATGACGCATTTTGTAATGTTTTTCCACCTGTTGTTTGCAATTTGCTGAAATTGTCTATTGATCTCTCCTTTTATCGATCCTAGGGCTTGGTATTAGCTCCTCCGCTTGATTCATTGGAGGAAAGCTCTTCCTGCCTTTGGCACCTCGTCTTCGCTTTTTCGTTACCGAAAATGTTCCTGTGGCCGGGAACCCAGATCAAGTTTAGCTGGAGCTTGTCTTTATTGAGCTTTGCGTGCTCTTGCAGTTGAGAACTGTACTGGAATTTGTCATGGTGAAGACAATGCCAGGAGGGCCGCCTGGCTGTCCGTAAATATAGTTGCTTTATGAATATTCCCGCTGGTTTTCTAATCGAACTTCGCAGGCTTTTCTATGCCTCGTACTTCTGCTTGGAAGATGCTAGCCGAGTTCGGTAGACGTATAGAGAGAGATATGCCTAGATCAGCGGAGAATACCCCGTGCCTACCCACAGTCCTTTTTGGACCCGTCGGTATAGATTGAGGTGGTATCTTCCTCTACCATTGAACCGCTTCTCCATTCTCGTCTAGATGGTATCCTCACCTGGAAGTGTCTATTGAAATCCAGCTTTGGGAGAATGTAGTCTGATTTGTTAATAGTGAACTTCTTTAAAATTACACTATGTCCGTAGTTCTGCTGTTTCCAACCTCCCAATTCTTTTATTCTTATCGCCGCAATAGCTGCTGTTTTGTGAATAAAAATGTCCATTGGTAGTTGATGCAGGATCACATTGAGCGCATCAGTCGGACATGACCTGATTGCACCCGTAACACCCGCACATGCTGCTCTTTGTATTCCATTTAATTTTCTAATATTGTATTGTTTGTTTAGCGCTGGCCACCATACCAGAGCTCCATATGTAAGTATAGGTCTTATGACAGCAGTAGACATCCACATGATTATACTTGGTTTGAGGCCCCAATATTTGTTGACGATTTTCTTACAAGTATAGTAGGCCATGTATGCTTTGTTTATTCTTTTTTCTATATTTATTTTCCAGGACAGTTTGGTGTCAATCTCCACCCCCAAGTATTTAGCTGTGGGGGATAGAGTGAGTGTTGTACCGTTTAGTACCGGAAGTTGAAACTGAGGTATTTTGGTTCTGCTAGTGAATAGCATCAGTTCTGTTTTGTTCGGGTTAACTCCTAGACCATTGTTTTTAGCCCATAGGTTTAACCTACGAAGTGCTCTTTCCATAATCTCGCTGACTGTTGAAGGAAACATGCCTGAAACCAACAACACTATATCGTCTGCATACGCTACTGCTTTCACTCCTCCACAGTTTAGTTGGAGTAGTATTTCGTTCAGCGCTGCAACCCATAGAAATGAGGACCCCCTTTGAGGCGTTCCTCTACTCACATAGCTTGTTTGTGTTGCGCGCCGTTTGAAGCTATAATCTTCCTATTCTCAAGCATCGATAGTATCCATCTGCACACAGTGTCGTCTATACAACCATGTGCCAGAGAATTAATTATCGCATTTACTTCTTTGTTGTTGAAGGCGCCCTCTATGTCTAGAAATGCAGCCATGGTGTATTGTTTGTGATGTAGTGATTTTTCAATTACACTTATCACCTCGTGAAGGGCGGTTTCGGTTGATCGGCCCTTCATGTACGCATGTTGGGACTTCGATAACTTCTCCGCCATTATTGTTCTTACGTGTAGATCTATTAGCCTTTCTAGTACCTTCAGCATAAAGGAGGTAAGGCTTATAGGTCTAAAATCCTTGGCATTCTCGTGTGTTCTTCTGCCTAGTTTTGGGAGGAACACAACTTTGCTTCTTTTCCAACTTCTTGGGATGTAAGATAGTTGTATGCTAGCTTTGTATATATTTTCTAGCCTTAGAACTATTGGTTCTACCAGTTTTTGCAGCATTATGGGCATAATCCCGTCAGGACCTGCCGCTTTATATGGCGCAAAGCTATTTATGGCGTATTTGATTTTTCTTTTGTCTACTATTTGGTTTCGATAGTCAGCTGCGTTCAGCGGTGGTTCTGGTTGAACCCTTGTTGAAGGTGTTTGCTGACTCCCGGGAAGTGCGTTGTGATTAGTACCTCCAGAGACTCTTTTTGCCGCGGAGGTCCAATCACTTCCTCTCCGCCCCTAATGTAGGCAGTATTAATTATGATCTTTGATATAACATTTTACTCAGCCTGGCAGCTTCAGTGCAACTTTCTATCGATGTACTGAAAGAAAGATCGCCATGAGTCCTTTTTTAGCTTTCCTGACTGCTTTTTGTATTCTTTCATACTGTCTTTATATGGCTGCCAGATTTTGGTTCTAAACTCTCATTGAAAGCCTTCCTTAGTTGTGTTCTCAAATTCTGGAGTTCACTGTTCCACCAAGGAAGAGACTTTCTCTTTTCAAAACTGTTAGTGGTGGAGTAGATTTTTTTATGGGGAGTTCTTCTTCATTATTTTTATACGAAGAAAGCCTCAGTTCAAAGTCATCTTTTTTTTTGTGGAAGTTTATGGTGAACATATTCTAGTTGAGTGCAGCTGCCGAAAGTGGTTTGCACGATTTAAAAGTGGTGATTTTGGCTTGGAAGACGAAGTACGTCTTGAGCGACCGAAAAAGTTGGAAGTTGATTAATTGACAGCATTGTACGATGGAGATTGTGGCCAAATACAAGAAGAGATCTCAGAATCTTCGAGAGCCACTTAAGTAGCCATTTCAAAACGTTTAAAAGCAGCAGGATGCATGCGAAGCTAATTGATACCTTCAGCCTAAGCAGCGCCAGTAACTGCATGTGTCCAGTTTGTATGCCATCTATATGGCCCGTAGTAATCCGATCTGGTAACCATTTTTTTCGGAGATTTTATCTGTTACCTTGGTGCAGTAATATAATGTCAAATTTCGTGAAGATACAATGTCAAATGTTGAAAGTTATCCATACAAGCCCTGAAATTTATCCGGTCCTATCGGTCTGAATGGTAACTATATGCAAAGATAATAATTCAGATCTCACAATCATTCTTCCGATATCTACAAGCCTTCTAATGAACAATACAATCATACCAAATTCGCTTTTTAAAGATATATCGTCAAATGAGGAAGTTTCCCATGCAGCATTTGATTCCGATCATTTAGATTGTATGGCAGCTTTATGCTATAGTTAACCGATCTGAACAATTTCTTCGGATATTACGTTGTTGCCTTAAAAAATAATCTATACCAAATTTCTTGAATATATCTTGTCAAATGCAAAAGTTTTCCATACCAGCACTAGATTCCGATCGTTCAGTTTAAGGATTTAAAACTATTCAGAAAAAACAGCGGCTGGAAAGTTTTGCCAAATGACCCATTTTATAGCCCAGACCTTAGCCCTTCTGATTACCATTTCAAAACGATATCGGTGGAGAATACCCTCTCTAGTTGCGGTATGGCACATGACAGATCGGGTATCGCTAAATCATACTCAGCCGCCAAGATACTGCGGTTCTTTGGGAAATAGGAAATATGTATACGATTATAGCTCTCCGGCGGGCAATTCTTGAATGTTACAATTGTACACACTTTTTTAAAATAAACGTACAAATTTTGATAAAAACCGCACGAATATAGTTATAGACTTATCTCCTGCTTTTCTTTGATTCTCTTTGTCTCTCTCCTACATGAAGAGATTCTCTCTATCTTACTCACACGGTACTTACTTATCGTGTTGGCTATTATTGTTAGTGGTTTCTCTTCAGTATCAGGAAAACAATCCATTGGATTCAGTACATTTATACCATTTACTGGATACGCATACAGGCAATAATCTCGTCGAGAAATTAACGGGCGATCAGGAATCAACTGTGAGCCATTCTGTGGAATATACAAAAGTTCAGACATAATATTTTTATTTTATTTTACTCATGTACTTATTTACCTCAAACAATTCCCATCGGTCCAGATCACTTAGATGTGGAACTAGCATTCCTCCACTTTCGCACGGTAACCCTCTTTGCACCACAAATTCAGTCAGCCAATTCATTGCGCATTGAGTACCGTTGTGCAGCGTTATATTTAAATATGGTGAATAGTTAATACCCTTTATGAGTGTCGGTTCACATTTTGCTGGAGAGGTTTCGTCTAAACGACGCATCTTGGCGCGTGGATCACAACAGTATTTGATACATCGCTTGAGTTGGCATACACAGCCGCGTAAATGCTGCTCCATGGGCTTGCGCTCACCACCGAACAGTTCTATGTATTCATAGTAACCAATCAAATGCGGCGGTACTAACAAACCTCCGTAGGAGTAGGTACCATTTGGGAATTTTTGACTAGCAGTTATGTTAACAGTATCTTCAAAGGCACAATTCGGTATATTCGATAAAGCTCCGTGGCAATTCAATAAATATATTACGAAACACACGATGAAGTGCCGAAATCGCATTTTCACACTGAAATTCGTTGTTATATATTTTATTAACTTTATACATAAGTAGCGTTATTAGGTCCACTCAAATTAGCCAGTTAAAGTTAAAACCTTAAAATATGTTTATTTTTCTAGTAATACATATAAATAGCTTTGCACTTTAAGATACGAGAGAAAAGATAATTTGTCGATAAATAATTTTTTACGATTTTTCTTATCATAATAGTTGATACATACATATGTATGTATATCTCTCCAACTTTCACGAGCTCCTTGACCAGGCAATTCGTTCAAGCTTAGGAGCTCAGATGTTTCAAAAAGTCTCGCTCGATACTGAGCCTGACCTCGCAGAATAAGAGCAAAATAAAGCATAACGACGAAGAAAAATATTCCAGATTGAAATTGCAAAAGAGTTGAGGCCAAAAATAAAAAGAAACTAAAGAACCTACAGCTCAGAGATCAAATCAAAAAAATCAGCTGAAAGAAGCGAAAATCTAATGAATTCAAAGCTATCCAACTGAAACAGATTCTCATTTCTAAAAAATATATAATAAGGTGAAAGCAAATAACTTCGGCTTGTCTTAATCACTATTTTATATAAAAATCTTCGAAACTCTGCGAATATTTCGAAGAAATGAACGACCATGAGTAATTCTGTAGTACTTTCTTCTTACAGATCTCTGAACGAAAAGTAAAAAAAAAAATATTTTGCGAAGCTGTTGCTTATTGACAAGTTTTCTCACTCATTTGCAGAGTGCTCTAATTAAATTATCTATGGTTTCTTCAGCCGTTGACTTCTGACGGTCAGTAGTACTTCCGAAAATGTATGAGAAAACAAATTAACACACCTCTGAATATTGAGATGACTAGGGTACTTCTCTGTATTCACTTTGGCGCTCCAAAACTTTCCAAAAAATCATGCAATATTTGAGAATTCTACTTCTCACAGCTGAAGCGACACGTACCAGAAAAAATAAGTTCATCTACTAATATCGGATTATTGGCGAAAGCAAAGTCGTAACAAAGTCGGTCTGGCAATATTATAATGAGAATACCAGGTGATATGTAGGTACTCAGAAATCACTCAGAAATTTAGTAGGTTCTTATTAAGAGACTTTGATAGGTCTTTCGGACTATCGGACTTCTTAATATTTAAAAGAAAATTGCGTTCAAAGCTTTAAAGTCTAAAAATTTCATGATCGTTATACACCACAGGCATGACAATGATGTGTTTTAGTGTATTGGATACACAATGTAGAGACGGAATGCCAAACAAATGTTGTTTTATATGGAGGGTTAGAAGAATATATAATTAGACAGTTTTCACCATCTCATTATATCCAGAATATTATGGCACCTCTCTCACATATTGATCGATGTATACGACACAATTATATTAGATAAATTTGGTTAGGGAAAGTACTCAACCGATTTTATCCATTTTCAAAGGAGATCACACTTTTGCCAGGAAAATATTCGTATTCAATATCACTTGACTTCCTTAGTACGTTTCACAAATTGACTGATATTTCCGGCATAAAATCAGCTAAAAATACAGAGGCTAGCAAAGAAATGTTCATATAAGTATTACAACCAGCTTAAGGCGATTGCTTGCACCGAAAATCGATTCGTCTTTCCTTCCCAGATCAATGAATGATACTAGTTTGTATTATGATTTTATTGTATAACACATATTTTTTTTGGTTTTTTATTTTCTTTTTTATGAAATAGTTGTTGACTAGTCACTTCAACATGAATACTAAGTACTATTTTTACAAACATTAATCAGCAATAACAACTTTTAACCGCAGAATTTCGTTGGAGCTCCTATTGTATTGTTGTTGAACCGCACGAGTATTATAGTAAACTAAAATTACTCGTTTATTTACAGGCTCTTATAACATCGAAAAACTCAAATTTGTTTATGTGCACACATTGTGACAAAAAAGCACCCGAAAATTTTAATAAAATTCCACGGGTAAATGATATTTCGAAAAAATGTTTTTGCTAAGTTGCTAGGACTGTTCTTAATTACTATGTCAAATATGAGCGAGATCTGTCAACCAGTTTTTTTACAGCAGTTGCTTAAGTCGGCACACCTCAGTAGTGCGTTGCGATTTTTATAATGAGTAAAAATATCGAACAAAGAACTTGACTCAAATTTTGCATTGCCAACCAAATTTCGTGTGCAGAATTGTTGCGATTGTTGCCAAAGGCTTACGGTGATTCAATTTTATCAAAACCACAAGCCTATGAGTGGTACAAAGCATTCCAAGACGGTCGATAAAACGTTGAAAACATGCCTTGTGCTGGCAAGAGATTGCTGGATATTTTGGCTATGAAATGCGTCCTTGCTCGACTCGTTCCGATAAAACTGAATTTTCTTCAAAAACAGTAACGTATACAGGTCTCTTTGAACATGCTTGATTGTGCGAATTCCGATCCCACATTCATGCAGAGCAATATAACTGCCGACGAGACATGGGTTTATAAGTTTAACATGCAACCAAAACAACAATCATCGGAATAAAGAGAAAAAAACGTACCGAAACCAAAAAAACACGTCAAAGTCGATCAAAAATCGAGGAGATGTTTGTTGTTTTTTTCGATATTCGAGGTTTGATGCATCAAGAATTTCTTCTGGAGGGACGGACGGTCAGTAAACAGTCTTATTTGGCCATATTGAGGCGTTTGCATGCGAACATCCGTCAAAAACGGCCGGAATTGTGCAAGATCCATTCATGGATTTTACTCGATGTTAGTGCACCATCGCATCGAGCCACGATTGTGATCGAATTTAAAGCCAAAAACGCAATGAATAGCATCGATCAACCACCGTATTCACCAGATTCGGCTCATGTGCTTATGAAAAGTGTTTCGAGTACAGTCAAAATCATTGACATAACTGTATCATATTTGGAGGGGATTACTTTGAAGGCTTTGACTTTGAATATATATATTGTCAAAAAATTAAATATTTTGCGCTTTATTTACAATATCCGGGTACTTTTTTGTCACAATATATGTATGTAATTAATTCCAACTAATTGCAATAAATATTGTAATTAGATTATATCACAAATTCAATGAAGTGTTATTAAAAAAAAATTCTTTAATTACAATATAAGTTTCGAATACTTTCCGATTTGAAAAATATGGCAACTCTCTACTAAATTTTTTATACAAAAATTCACAGTTTTATGAAAGTTCTAATCAGTTTAGTTCATTATAATATTCAAAAATGACAAATCTCCACTAAAACGAAATCAAAGGTAATTTATTTATCAAGATACTCTCCTTCCATTCTGCACAGTACATCTTCTGGGGGTCAGCAAAGTAAGTCTCCGTGGCGGTGATAACCTCCTCATGACTCCACTATCTGTCCGGCGAATAACTGTTTTCAGCTTGAAAAAAGATTACGCCCCAAATCGATCTGCATATATGACTGTGGGACGGCGAAGACCTGAACCAGGTTCAAATCAAGATGTTAGAGAATTTTTTTTCGTGAAACAGGTTAAATTTTCTTTGTCATCGAATCAACAAGTACTTTCTTTTTAGGTATTTGGCCTATGTAGATTTTACTTTGCGAAAATCAGAAGAGATGGTCATCACATCAGCTAGCTCTCACAGTTTCATTACAGGTCTGCCAATAAGAGAAAGTGGACTTTTTTTCATGCTATCCTTCGTGGTAGCCAATGCCGGAACACATGAGCCTTGGCCACCAAAAACATGAAACCTATGCTCTTTATAAGATCTTAAAATCTCCACCCTTATAATAAGATCCCTTGTTTTCACAGCTAATACTATATTTCCTAACACAAGTTTTCTTGAATATGGTATTGTTTAGACCCTCTGCTTATGCTTTGGGCGCTACTGCTGTATTCGGTCATTCTACTTACTTCTTACTTTACGTAACACAGCCTCTTAATTAGCTTTGGTACACGTTAGTGTTATCAATTGTCTTTTTGGTAAATTTGAGATGTCTTCCCGTTCGAAATACCGCAGATATACCAGATCACCCCACACATAGTATGTAGATGACGCCATATGATTTTTAGCTAGCTCCAACCCGTTAATAAGTTTGTGAATTATATCACTTTGAGTGATGCAAAGCAAATGGAACAAAAGGAATTTCGCATGTTGATGGAATATTGCTTTTTGAGGAGCTAAAATACAGTTGAAGCAAAAGCTTGGCTTGTTGACGAGTTTCCAGACACTGCCCTAGAAAAATCAGTCATCAAGTATTGGCATCCTAAGCTTAGACATGATGAAATGAGCACCAAAGACGGTAAATGTGCTCTGCCCAATCTACAAAAAGCGAGACTCCACAGCTGACAGCTGTCACTTTGAAGTCGTAGATTAATTTGATCAGCCTCGAAATCCAACGCAGTATAAATTTTGGCAACAGGCGCTACTTCGGACTGAGTAGACAATTGAGAAGTACAGTCCTCTCTCGGCGAACAACGATCAAATTCTAAAAGTCACTCATCATTCCCGTCCTGCTACATGGTGCAGAGGTGTAGACGATTTGATGAGTCGGCGTTACGAGTTTTCGAGAGAAAGATTCTGATCGCTTGACACATTGGCAAGGGAGTATACCGTAGTCAATGAAACGATGAGCTGTATGAGTTATACAACGACATTGACATAATTCAGTGAATTAAGACATAGCGGCTACGCAGGCTAGGTTATGTCGTCCGAATGAATGAAAACACTCTAGTTCTGAGAGTATTCGATGCAGTATTCACCTGGAAAAGTAGACGAAGACCTGCACTCCGTTGGAAAGACCAGGTGTGTTGTAAACTCAACTATATCCCTGTAAGCGGTGTCTACGCCAATAAAGAAGAAAAAAAGAAAGCTATGTGCAAAAACAACGTCGAGTTGATGATTCGGAACAGCGTTTGGAGATATTTAATCGTAATAAACCCGAATTTTTCAACGACATGTGACAGCGAATGAAACATGTATCCATCATTTCACCCTGAAGTCAGTGAAAACGATTGCAAAAGTCTATGAATTGGTCTTCAAATTGCTTTCGCATCCACCGTATTCTCCAGACAATTTCATCTTCTCAGATCTTAAAAGAATGCTCTCTATGAAGAAGTTTTCGTCGAATGAAAAGAGAATCGTCTAAACTAAGGCCTCTTTTCAAGCGAGGGACAAATCGTACTACAAAAATGGTATCGAAAAGTTGAAGGGCCGCTATTATCACATTATATCATTACCTATGAAGAGAACTTCATATGTTGAATAAAAAACAAATTTCGACAAAAAAATTTGTATTATTATGGTAGTCCGAGAACTTTTTAATCGACTTGTTGTACACCGAAAAATTGGATCAATACCAGCTTTATGTTTAAAATAAAAATAATAAACAACCTTGCTCCTTTTAAAAAATAATTCGAAAACTATATAAACCTGTTTTCGCAAAATTGTCTTTAAGTAATTTTTGAGAATAATAAAGGCAGTTTAAGTATAATACATTTTTTTAATATAGGTCTATATATGTATATAAGTAATTATATTAACGACGTCATTAAAATTTTATAGTATCTATATAATCTGTAATCTCTCATCGTTGCACTTTCCAAGCGGTTTCCACAACAGCTGCAAAATATCAACAAATAGAGATTAAATAAAATTTCTGAATCCAATGCAACTCTGTCATACCCCGTCAGAGTATATAAAAAAATGCAAAGAAAATTTTGTAATTGACTTACCATTCTTTATGAGCAGGAGCCCCCTCTTCTTCATAACCAATAACACAAATATGATTAATCCTTGAAAACCGTTATAGATATTCGTTATTTTGAATATAATAGCATAATCACTCTTGTTATCGACCATATAAGCGATTATCTCTAACAGCCAACTAATACCCATTATAATGAATAAGCGAAAGAAGAGCCAAGCGCTAGAAGTGATACAATTTGGGAAATTATATAAAGTAAATCTTGATAACAATAAACCGTAGAAGACGAACTTGTTCTGTTGTAAACGCAAGCGACTCATTCCATCTTCATTCTGAGTTAACACGTCTATTTCCTTGCGTATGGAATAGATCTTCTTTACAGTCACAGAAAAGATAACAATATTGATGGCAATAAGTAAGAGACAAGGTCCATGGAAATACATCATCGCCGACCAATCGTTACCTGCAGAAAATCAAAGCTTGATTAACCATGAAGTATCGTAGCTACATCTGTATTATGGCTTCAACTCACTCTTCAACCAACAGTGTGTAACGCCAATGCCCGACTTCAACTCATCTGTTAAGTCGGAGTACTGTAAAGTAACCGTTATAGCGGTCATCACAGCCGGCATACCCCAAGCGTAGGCTGAGTAGTAGATAATCTGTTTTCGTTGAGACAGATGCTGAATGCTCCCTTTGGTGCCGTGAAAATTCTGATACATATCGAAACAGATAACATTAAGCCAGAAGAAGACTGCCGAGAGGAAATAATAGGTGATAAATCCTGTTAATATAGAAAGAAATATCAATGTAGGACCATTGAAGAATAATTGAGCATTATTTCTGTATCCCATTTGTGATACATATTTTCCGTTGTCCTGATCTACTTATTTTTTAGGCACATGCACTTTGTTGCCCGATTTGCTTGGTAAGTAGAGGGTTTTCGGATCTTTCACTTGGATGCGGAGTTTCATCATAGTACCACAAATATATATGTATATTACTTGTATGAATAAATTATGCGCCCACTATTTAAAGGTTTATCCAAGTGAATGTATCTTAATGTTATTGTATAAGGTCTCTCATCTCCGAACAACTGAGAGATTTGAAATTGTTTAACACGTTCTAAAGGTCAGCATTGTATCTCGGTGTACTCCATGTGACTTGATGGAAATTTTCCACCATTACCAAAAGTCCATTCCGATCTGGTCCAAGTCCAAGTTCAATCTTGTTACAGTTCAACCATTCGTCAAATAAAAAAGAAACAGACTCACCCATAGCAGCACAGATGGCTTTATCGTAATCCGTTTTTCTCAAATTAATGGCTATAATCATAGTGTTGCCAATAGCTAACGAGAATAGATAAGAAATCAAGCATTTGGTATGCAAGTTCCGTAGTCCGGGAATCAGCCAAAAAATCAAAATGGTAGCATAGAGAAAAGGCAGGGAAATCAACATAACTGAAAAAGTAAGAAATTAAGAAAATTATTTGAAGTTTCAAGAAGTCGTTTTTTTCTTTCGAACTCTCTCTCTCTTTTTCTTTCGAACTCTCTCTCTCTCTCTCTCTTCTTCTCTTTTTCTGGTCCTCTATCTTACTTATTGTATTAAGCATTATGCTTGCAGAATTTTTCTGTCCAGCATCACAATTCATTGGATTTAGTACAAAATGATTGCCCACAGGATATGCAGTCAGGCAATAATCTCGTCTAGAAATAAGCAGTTGGTCCCCAAAGCGTAGTAGCGAGCCATTCTGTAAGCAAAGGGTAATATTTCATTGGAAAAACAAGAAAAAACGTTATCTTTGTTTGCATTGATTCAAAAATACACTTCACGAATAAAAAAGTGTCCATGGAAAAACTTCATTTTGATAATGATCTAATCTAGAAAATTTGCCCAGGGGTTTTATCGCTGCCGAAGTTCCCTTCTGGGTGTTATAAATTCCGGCAAACTTAATATCATTGGTTGAGATTATAGTAATGTAATAATGGAGGTTAGAGTCATATGTAGAACTTCACGCGAGTGAAGAAAGTTCTCTGAGCGCTATTTACTTGGGAGTGGCCAGAAACGCTTGTTTAAATATGGCTTCAGAAGCTCAAAACTTCCGGTCCTAGAACAAGTATCCCCTGGATGGCCAAAGAACATCCGTTTAAAGGCGAACTAAAGTGAGAAGGCGAACCATCCCTCCACAAGGTTGCACGCTAGATTTGGTACCTGCCGCGTAAAAAAAACCCGAATTAAAAAGAAACAACAGTCTCCGCGCTGTTGTTAATTCGGCTATAACCGCATAAGCTCTGTTTACGCAAGTAAAGAAGAAGAAGAGCAATAGATCATAAAGGGAACTTCAATTGGATCGCCTCGATTTAATGGCAAAGAAGCTTCAGATAGTTGACTACTCGAAACTTTGAATTAAAGTGGACTAAAACTCCAGAAGTAGTCAACTCTTCAGTGTTCCGAAGCTTAGCTTACACACCTACAATATCTAAGTGACTCAAGAGATTGAATATAAAAGATATGGCGCAAGCCCAAAACACAAGATGGCCACCGTACGAAGCTTTTTCATGGTACTTGACATTTGATCTCAAAAGATTAGTGAAAGTATTTTTAATTTGAGCCAACTACTCACTTGGAGTTTTTAGAGTCTAAGCTCACACAGCTTGTTTTATTCCTATTCAAAATCGACTAATCCTTCTTCAATACCCCTTCAAATAATTTCAACCAACTTTTTATTCAGAAATATGGTTTTCTATTTCTTACCTCAAACAGTTCCCACTGATGTTCTTTGCGTAGATGTGGCATTAGCATATATCCCAGATCACACGGTAGCCCCTGTTGTACCACAAACTCATCCACCACATGCATTGAAATGCGTTTACCGTTATTCAACGTTATATTCAAATATGGCGAATATGTAAGCTCTGCATTCAACTGATCATCACATTCCACACGCAAAGTTTCCGTCGACCGATACATATCGGCTCTGGGATGACAGCAGAATTTCACACAACGCTTGAGTTGACACACGCAACCGCGTAAATGCTTCGCCACGACCTCACGTTTACCACCGAAGAGCTCTATGTGCTCGTAAAACCCAGTCAAATGAGGCGGCACCGCTAAACCTTCATAGTTGTAGAAACCTGTGGGTAAAATCTGATTCCCCGTTATATTAACTGTGTCCTCGAAAGCGCAATCTGGTATTTCGGCGATAGCAAAGTGTAAAGTTACAGTTGAGAGAAAAAAATAAAACGCATTGCTTGAAGCCAATGGAGCAGCAATCATTTTGCTCAGCTAAGACCTGTGAAAAGTAATTTAGTACTCATATTTACATAGTATTTATCAGGGCCCAGCTGAGTAACGAAATGGTTTATCAGTTAACTACAACTCAGCTGCAAGTATGGCCCTTTAGGAGAAATTTTGTATATGACGCAGTAAGGTTATCAGCGCCTCCAACCACAGAAAGTGCTGATATGACTATCATTTGATTTAACTCTTACTAGAATTGATTTTGGGGCTTAAATTTCAAAAATTAATAATTTTTACATTGCAACAAAAAAGCACCCAGAAATTTTAATTAAATTCCCAGGCTAAATGACATTGCAAAAAAATTTTGCTAAGTTAGTAGGACTATCCTTAATTACTGTGCCAAATATGAGCCCGATCTGTCAAACAGATGGTTTACAGCAGCTGCTTACATAAGTCGGCACACCTCAGTTGTGCGTTGCGATTTTTTAATGAGTAAAAATATCGAACAAAGAATTTGTCTCAAGTTTTGTATTTCTAACCAAATTTCGTGTGCGAATGTTGGAAAAGGCTTACAGTGATTCAGTTTTATCAAAAACAAATGCCTACGAGTGGTACAAAGCCTTCAAAGATGATCGAGAGATCGTTGACGACATGCCTCTTTCTTTGTTTTTTTTTTGTTACAAAAACCCCTCCCTTTTTGGAAACGACTTATCGTGCGAATTTCGCTCCCACATTCGTGGAGAGCATTATAACTGCCGACAAGACATGGGCCTATGAGTTTGACATGCAAACAAATCAACAAACATCATCACAATGGAACCCGTCTTCAGTCGATAGACGAAAAAAAAAATCGCTGAAGGAGCTAAAGGCCATCCCAAAAAGTGCTTATGAAAAGTGTTTCGACAACTGGAAAAATCGTTGGCATAAGTGCATTACATCTGTTGGGGATTACTTTGAAGGTGACAAAATAAATATTGATGAATAGTTAAACAATTTGCGTTTTATTTACAATTTCAGGATACTATTTTGTCACAATTTATATTCTTTTGTCATTTGAACAATTTACATTACTAGGTATTTAGATAAAGTGGCTTTCTGACGACGCACCTAGGCTTTTAAGAGGCCCATTGTGAAACAACTGGGATTAAAATTCCCTCACTCTATTCTCTCCTCTCTGAACTACCCCATCTTTTGATGAAGTGCATCTTCCGAAATGTCATTAAGAAACCCTCGTCCTTAGTTACGATTTTTTTTTCTATTTAGAGCCTTACATTCGTTTAGAAGGTGGTTTATAGTCTCTTATTCTTCTATCTGCTGAAAGCTTCTACAATTGTTATTATATTGTGTTCCTACTTTCTTGGAATGACTTCCAATTACGCAGTGATCACTTAACACTCCTCCTAAAGTTATTACGTCCTTTCTTTTGAATTTTAATAGTCAGCATGTGAGGCCCATATTCCATTCATGTCACGTTTGCTTGCTGGTATAACAAGCTAGGGATTGTCTCTAGCTAGACTCCGCTATATCTAACACATGTTTACCGATTTCGTATCTACAATAAGCCAGAGGCATATAAACTCCCTTTTTTCCGGAATCAATTTGTAGAGTGGTGCCTCTACTGGCTAGTTCCTCTGCCAAGAATATCACTATGTCCTGAAACCCATTGCTGGTTTATCGTAAAATAGGAGATCCACTAAAGCTTACAGCATTCCTTTACTATCATCAACGAGACTATAAGAGATTTTAGTGATTTTAAAGTCGCTTAGCTATCTGTCAACTCGATAACTCAGTTGTTGCTTTTACGTGTAATTTTTTTGACAGAAAACAGAGTCGAACCAAGAAATAGTGAATCGGAGACTATAAATACGCACAACATATTGGGGGAAAAAATTAAAACCATGAAACGTTCACTTATCAAGATATTCTTTAAAATTTTGATGTTTTTCATAAGCACTCTATCAAATAAAAATAACGGTTTTAACACTTGATATATGTATAACTATGAAACATCACAGTATTCGCGATTCTGTTAAATAAAGTTATAAAATGTCGATGAAAGTTAATAAAAGAATTGATGGTAGATATTAATATAAATTAATCTTTGAAGACACTTTTCGAAAACCCAAAAAAATTTGTTTTCGTCTCAGTCTAAAGCGTACTAAAACTCACTCAAATAATTCAAACAAAATTGTTTTCACCCAATCCTCCGCAAAATACAGACTAATTTTTGCAATGAAGCTTCATAACTTCACGACGGATCCAATTTGTCTGCTAACTGATCGCGAATACCCTTCCGAACTGACAAAAAAATTTCCTTATGCGAATAAATCAGCTTCAAAAAACCCATCTAACCGCAAATATGCATGTTGTATATGGAGAGATAGAGATGGGAGAGAAATATGTAATTCCATAAATATGTATTATTATATATATTTATATACATATACATTATATACTATATATATATATGTAATCAAAAACCGAAATTATATACTTCTTGCACTAAAATCCTTTACATATACATATTTCTCGAAGATAGGCTTTGCTGCAAGTCGCTGGCAGTGGTTTTTGATGACAAACTTTCTTAATAACTTGCCGTTGTTATCACACTTACGACAGACTCTCTCGAAACTTTACTTTAATCCCGTTGAGACATATAAATTTCGTACATATATTTATTTTCTTATTGAACCGAAATTCACATCATATTTTCACATACTATATTAACACGATCTATTAATTCTATGGCTCAGTACTATTCCTTACAACTTCACTTTTGACTACATAAATACTTTCTTTTAGCTGATTTTAGTCTCAATACCTTCTTTGCCTAACACTTGTAAAAACACAAAAAGTTTACATACTATACATAACTTCCGTTATAGAAACCAATGAAGACCCTTCCCTTTCAACTTTCATAACTAATACCTTGATGGCAATATTCTTAGATCTTAATTTTTTTTCTCTTTTCCGTAATGAAATGTATTCTGTTAGTTCTGGGTAGTCACACCCGTTAATTGAAATATATGGATGAATTGATTGGTGTGAGAATAGTCCAAATGTACCTTACACTATGATTAGGAGGAACACCTTCCAAATTAAGAATAATTTTTCAAAATTTTCAAACATCGTAGATTTATAGTGGAACTTATTGCAAATAAAGTAACGGCTAATCCAAGTTGAAGTACTTTTATTCATAGCCTTTTTTTGACAGATCACGCGTGAGTCGTGTCAAGCTGTCATATTATGTTTGTTCAGTATTGTTTGGTATTTCATTATAGAAAGACTTACGACTGCACAACGTTTACAAATCGTTCAACTTTATGACAAAAATTCACGTTCTGTAAATATTGTGTTTTGCGCGCTTCGCTCAACTTGTGGTCAACATAATCGGCCTACTGACCGTTATATTCGCAACACGATCACCCATCTTGAGACCCAGCATTCATTATTGGATAATATTCGACCGAATATTCCAGCCGTAACTCAAAGTATACACGAAGACCGTGGAGAGTCGATTAGGCGCCATTCGCAGCATCTCGGAATGACGTATGGAAAGACTGGGCACATTTTACATCGAGAACGTGCACATTTTACGGCAAGAACTGAAGTCGGTTGACCTTCTCAAGCGACATCCCTTCACTAAATGGACTCTTGAAAAGTTCCAAGAAGATTCGATCTTCAAAAATGTTGCCGGTGAGAATGTAACCGTCAATAGCGACCGTTATCGTGGCAAGATAATCGACTATTTGATGCCTATAATTGAAGCTCGTAATCTGAGCGACATTTGGTTTCAACAGGACGGCGCCACTTCCCACACATCGCATCAATCAATGGCTTCATTGAGAAAACCATTCTAGGAGCTGTAAATTCCACGTTTTATGCCGGTCGATTGGCCACCAAGATCGTATGATATCACACCGTTAGACTTATTCCTGTGGGAATATGTAAAGTCTAAAGTCTTTGCGGACAATCCCGCTTCGTGGCATAACATTCACCAGTTACCAGTCGAAATGATCATCGAAAGTTGGACTCAACGAATGCACCATCTGAGACATAGTCACGGCTAACATTTGAAAAAGATAATCCTCTAAAAATATATGCCAAAGAATGTGCTTTCGACAAATAATAAACATTTTCCATTAAATTCGAAGTTTGCATGGTTTTTCTTTAAAAAAGTAGGGAACCTCGAAATGGATCGGTCTTTGTATCTTATAAAAAATAGCGACGATTTGTTAGACCCTTGGTATACGGATTTAGGCATATTCTAGACTCATAAATTGTAACGAAATGATAACGTACGATTTGTTTCTTTTTTGGATGCGGAAATCAAATATGGAATAAGAATGGTTTTCCGCTGTCACGCATATAGGGGAGGGTTGTAATTTAATTACTCTGGTACAGAGGCCAATAAATGCGCTTAAGTAAAAACAAAAAATTTTTTAATATTAATATATTATTTATTTTATTTTATTTAAATAATCATATTTCTTGCAATAAAAAATACATTTTTGCGTAAAATTTATTACTAATACTTAATATCTATTATATAAATTTGCTGTATATTTTATAATAAATTAAATGTTTTATGTATACACTGAGAGAAAAACATACATATATGCCTACATATATTCAAATGATAAAAACCGTTTTCGATTTGCCTGATCTATGTTAAGTTCTCTCTATTAGAATTCGGCATTCACGTTCAAAAAATTTATATTTGAAAGCAACAAAAATAACATCCTTACAAGTATATACAGAAATGTATGAGGGCATCTAATTAGAGTATTATCTTTCTTTATGCCATATATGATTTATTGCTTCTTTCGTCACTTTTCAAGGTTTGGCGAATCGAAGACAGCTTTAGTTTATGAGTGTATTTGTACTTTTAAATATTAATATAAAAAATGTATAAAATATAGTCTTGATATTATTAATCTTCGAATATTAATACAAAATTATGATTGTTCAAAGTGGCAACATCATGTAACCACTTCTTGTCATATACTATATACTGGCATTTGGTAAAAACTAAGTACTTAAAAATATTTACTGTTCTTTGGTGAATGGTTTTGGCGGACACGCGTTTGCTTGGATGCTTTTGGGCTTCGACAAACCGGTGCCTTATCTTTAAACCTTATTTTACTATAAAATATTAATACCCACGGTTACCGTTATTTTTATTCGAATGTTTTGCAGTTACCCTCTCGACTCCTCATGATTGATTTGATTTTCAGTTCCGAAGTTTCCATCGACTTTCAGCATTGGCTATAAGAAAAAAAATTAAAAGTGATTTTAAAATTAAAAGAGAAGACTGACTAATTTTGTGGTTAGAAAAATAAAGGTCTAAAAAGCGATTATGTAGTTATGATCTTGATATATGTATAATCTTAATATTAAAAAAAATTTCGTATTATAAATCAATACACATATGTCTCATCTGTCAATCTCTTAGATTCACGCTGGAACTATTAAAAACTATGCTGAAAACTGTTCGTCATCCCTATTAAGTGCATGTATGGCAACAGACCCGAATTGAAAGCTAGGTCTTACAAGTAATCTATGAGTTCAAGCTAATTGGTTTCGAAATATCTCTTATACTCTTCTGATAGCTTAGGTATACTCTTCTATAAATTTGTTTGAAAATATACTTGATTGAAGTCTATAATTTTTATTGGTATCTCTTAACGAACTTCGCTTTTCTAACTTGTTTTTTGCTAGGACAAATGCTATTTCTCTCAAATCTAATTCTTTTCAGGCGATTTGTACTAATCGGATTCTAGAAGATTATAAAAAAGTTGGTAAATTTTACTTTAATCCTCCTTGTTCACAGAAAACTATGCTAAATTCGTCAAATATTATTTACACGGAATTTCTTAACCTTCCAACCCTAAATTTTTAGGGATTTATTGAAAACCTTTCCAAAAATTATCTAGTATAAAAGTTATAGTCAGAAATAATTCAAAAATGTTTTCGATACTCAGTTCAATGTGTTTTCGAATACTGTAGTTATTATATAATAATTAAATATAATTATAAAATATTTCAAAAGACAATTTCATTTCAGGATTTCACTTTAACTACTTACATAACTCCATGGCGGTCGTGCTGGACTTCGTAAATCTTCTAGTTGAAAGCTGCAAAGTGTTATCCGATTTAGTAAATCTAAAAAGGTGAGTCGTTAGTAGTACTATTTATAGCTTAGGTAATAAAAGTTATTCTTATGAACTGCATACATAAGAAAATATGTAATTTCGAAAAAATTTATAAAGTGAATAAGGCCGCCTAAACCATACTATTAAGGTACTCAATCCTTCGGAATAGATCGTATTACATATCAAGCATGTTTAACTCAAAACAAGAAAAAAGGCAGCTAGAAATTAGACAATAATCATGCAAAATTTCTGGAAGATATCTTATCAAATGAAAAGGCTTACCATGCAAGCAATTTATTCCAATTATTCAGTTTGTACGGCAGCTATGTATATGCTATAGTGAACCGATATCGGTCATACCGACAAATAAACAGCTCCTTGCTTAGAAGAGGACGGGTGCAAAACTTCAGATCGATATGTCAAAAACTAATGGTCAGACGGACGGACAGACAGGCGGACATTACCAAATTGGCTTGGTTCGTCAGACTGATTATTTTGTACGTTCCTTTTTTTTAGAGTATCTGACGTTTGCTTTTACTTGGCTTGCACGTCACTGTTGACAGTCATAACTACGAAGTTGTAGATAATTTCGTCTATCTTGAAATCAATATTAGCACCAACAATAATGTCAGCCTCGAAATCCAACGCAGAATAACTCTTGCCAAAAGGTGCTACTTCAGACTGAGTAGGCAATTGAGAAGTAAAGTTCTCTCTCGACAAACAAAGACCAAACTCTATAAGTCACTCATTATTCCCGTCCTGCTGTACGGTGCAGAGGCATGGACGATGACAACATCTGATGAGTCGACGCTACGAGTTTTCGAAAGAAAGGTTCTGCGGAAGATTTATGCTCCTTTGCACATGATGATGAATGATGAGCTGTACGAGTTACATGACGAAACGGACATAGTGCAGCAAATTAAGAGTTAACGACTGCGCTGGCTAGGTCGTGTCATCAGAATGGACGAAAACACTGCAGTGTGGTATTACAAATATCGCAGCAAACTTAGTATACCCTTTTCATGGTAAAACTGGCTTTTATTTGCCAATATATTATTTATAGCGAATCGAATAGACTACTGGTTTAAATCGGATAGATTAGTACGACCAATGGAATCTTCTTCGATATCTGACTTTATTTGTTTGAAAAAAATAATATTTCTGCCAATAAAATGTAGAATATTTCGCACTACAACACATATTATCCTTCAAATTATATAAAAATTCTAATTTGGTTTCGAAAAACTCAATTACATCGCAGTTCCTTTCTGTGGAATCGCTACTACCGTTTTATAAAAAACAATAATCAAAGAATGCAATAACTGGAGAATACAACAACAAAATGAGCATTGGTAATCAGTTCAGCATTCACCTTGTTGGTTATTGGATTTCGGTCCTTTGACCATGCTATTATTATTATAAGGGCATAAAACAAACTGAGGCTACGAACACATGACTTTCGGATCCGTTCCTGTTTGTAGAACTGACTGTACTTTGGGAAACCCTGGAGTAATGTGTATTACTTAATTTTTTCATGAGAATTTCATTGATTTATTTTGAACTAAATCATTATTGTTGAACCAGATTAAAATTCAGGAAACCACTTTTAAAGCATTGGACCTATTAATGCTAAATTCGGCTTCTTTTTGATAGTTTTAAGTTTTGTTTAAGTTTTTTTTTTAACGAAATAATAATTTTGTCTACAGTTTCAACAAAATTTGCGCGACCTCTTTAATAAATGACTATCAAGCACCGAATTATAATATACTATATTCCTCAATCAAAGAACCCCTTACTAAAAATTACTATCCGAAGCATACGGAAACTCACTGACACACAACAAACAAATATTTTGAGAAAACTAAACTTCCAATCACCTTTTCTTTATCAGCAATAGCACCTTCTTTTTCACAACCAGCAATATGAATATGATCAGCCCCTGTGAGGCGTTGTAGACATCGGTGAACGTAAAGAGCAGAGCATATTTACTGTTATTGCCAACCATATAACTGATAATCTCCAGCAACCAGCCAATACCCATTACAATGAACATGCGAAAGAAGAGCCATACACTGAAAGATTTCAGCAAATTTTTACTTTTTATTGAAAAAAAAAATGATAATCATGAATGTGGCCATATGAATAATATAATACTCACTTATTTTGCTGCGAACGCAAATGCCTTTGGCTGCAGTCGCCGCGTGAAAAATGTTGCAGCTCTTTACGTATTTCATAGATTTTATTGGCCGTAAGGAAAAATATGACGATATTGAAGATAATCAGCAGTAGGCAGGGTCCATGGAAATAGATCATCGCTGACCAGTCTTCAACTGGAAATTTGTATAATATTAGATATGTAAATAAAATGGGGTCTATCACGTTTAAGGCTATATATCAACCACTTACTTTTCAACCAACAGTGCGTATTTCCAATGCCCGACTTGAGTCCTTGTGGTAAATTTGAACTTTGCAAACTGGCTGTTATTATTGTCATCAGCGCTGGCATGCCCCAAGCATAGAGTGAGTAGTAAAGAAACCGTTTACGCTGTGTTAAGTTTCGCACTGCACCTTGGGTCATACGGAAGTTTTGCCAAAGATCGAAGCAGATCACATTTAGCCAGAAGAAAACGGCAGTTAGGAAGAAGTATGTCACGAAACCTGTTGAAATAAAGCTTTATATTTAATTGGGATCTCGTATATTTTATGGGGTCTACAGGAACTATCGGGAAAGCCAGTTGGTTTAGCAGTTTCATACAGATCTAAATATCGTCGCTAGTTGAGTGGAATGTCACCAAATTTTTAAATATCTTAGAAGAACACCCTTTTTAGCAAACGATCGCAGAACGATATACAGTAACGGGTTTTCAATAAGACCGAGGCGGCCAACGTGTGGCTTGTGGCACCGTCCTGTTGGAACCATATATTGATCAACCTTGGAAAAACTTACCGATTATAGCGCAATTAAAAGTTTCTAAATTTGAATACTGCATATTGACCACAACAATGAGCGTCGTGCCAATAGCTAACGAAAGTAGATAACAAATCAAGCATTTCGTATGTAAGTTCCACAATTCCGGTATGAGCCAATAGATCAGGATGGTGACATAAAGAAATGGTGCCGAAATCAGCATGACTGGAAAGGAAAACAAAATTAAATATAAGCACTATCGCTCTCCCTTCACTTTCTCGGTCTCAGCGACCGTATCTCTCTTTCGCTTACTTATCGTATTGAGCATGAGCGTTGCTGGCTCTTCATAAACAACCGGACAATTCATCGGATTCAACACAAACTCTTCACTCGTATTATAGGCCTGCAAGCAATAATCTCGCCTCGAGAAATATTTCGCATCGCCGACGCGCAACAATGTGCCGTTCTGTAACAAAAAACGGATAACTTCTTCAGTTGAAGACTTCGTACTCGCAACTTAGTTTTACATACCTCAAATAACTCCCACTGATCATCTTCGTATACATGTGGCATTAACATATAGCCACCTTCGCATGGTATCCCCTGCTGCACCACAAACTCATCCAGCAGATGCATCACGACCCGACTGCTGTTTCGCAATGTTACATTCAAAAGTGGCGAGTATTTGAGCTCCTCATTAAGTACTTCTTCACATTGGGGCGTGGCAGTCGCGCTTGTCTGATACATATCCGCTCTTGGGTGACAGCAAAACTTCACACATTGCTTGATCTTACACACACAACCGCGTACATGCCGCTCCACAGGCTTACGCTCGCCTTCGAAGAGCTCAATATAGTCATATTCGGCTGTTAGATGTGGCGGCACCAACAGCCCTTCATAGAGGTACGATCCATTGGCAAATTTGGTACTAGCGGTTAAGACGACAGTGTCTTCGAATACGCAGTTGGGTATATCAGCTAGAGACGTTTGATAGAGTATAGCGGCTAAAATGAGCAGTTTGCAAAAACGGGTCGTCATTTCATCAGTTTATGGAATTGAAAATGTTGAGGATCACTGGAAGTTTTGAGAAAGTCTTTAATGAAAATTGTTGTATTGGGAAACTGATAACGTTCATTGAATTGAATTTATATCCATCATAAAGAAGTTTCATAGTTTTTTCTCTTTAATAAACCATATCCATGATTCGCCCATAATATATTTAACAAGGGTTAGAAACAATTGATTTGAGAGCCCAACAACAATTAGTCGCTAGACTAAGTAGATATTACTTGTAAAGGGTCGCTGTAAGTAAATCTCTAGACTAGGAGTATTTGAGAAACCCACAGATTGTGTAAGACTCTTCTAACATTGCTTAACGCTTGGAGGGATGTTTATGGACTTTTAATCAGAAAGCACTTGGGATAATTTTTGAGATTACGAATATAATTTAGATCACTAGTCTTTTAATTCATTGATCAAATAAATTATATTCTATGTAGATGAAAAATTGACGAAAAACTATCGACAATAACTTGATTTAATTGTGATTTGTGGACCCTCAACTCAAAGTTGGAGAGTAAAATTCGCATAGTCTACGTAGATCTTAAAAAATCTTTATTGAACTATTAAAATTCATTGAGTTGCGGTTAGTTGGGAAAGAGTTATCACGACACTGATTCTCTCTCGTTGTAGGCGTTGAACTCGTGTAATAATTATACAAAGTGCATTCCAAAGTAAACAAGACTTTTTGAATCTAGCGCCCCTTCGTGGCGCCATTTATATTTCGACTAGTGCGTTAGAATCTGCTATATTTATCGATTGTCCAGTGAAAATTTCATAACATTTTGTAACGTGGCTTTCACCAACTTACAATAATTCACTTCAACACGGTACATCATTTACCCTCACCATACATCAACATAGAGCTTTCCACCATACTATAATTATCCTGCACGTTGTAAACTTCACCTCACCGCATTGACCAAAGCTAGGCACACAACTTACCTCACTACACTGACGAAAGCTGCGCTATGCTGCTATATAAGCAAGCACTTCACACCGAATGCGATCATTTCTTCCAGCTCGCCAGCGAGGACGGTCGCCCAGCAGTCAGCAGCAATAGGCAGCGGTAAGTAAGTAGCTAGTGGTGGTAGACATTGCGTTGAAAAGGTATCACGCCTTGGCGTGATGCCAGTGCTCGCAATGGCTCTGCCTTATATACAGTAGAATTAAGTATTTTGCAGGCATTGCGTTGAAAAGGTATTACACTTCGGTGTGATGCCAGTGCTCGCAATGGCTCTGCCTTATATACAGTAGAATTAAGTATTTTGCAGGCATTGCGTAGAAAAGGTATTACACTTCGGTGTGATGCCAGTGCTCGCAATGGCTCTGCCTTATATACAGTAGAATTAGGTATTTTGCAGGCATTGCGTTGAAAAGGTATTACACTTCGGTGTGATGCCAGTGCTCGCAATGGCTCTACCTTATATACAGTAGAATTAGGTATTTCGATGGGATTCGCAGGCATTGCGTTGAAAAGGCATCACACTTCGGTGTGATGCCAGTGCTCGTAATGGCTCTGCCTTATATACAGTAGAATTAAGTATTTTGCAGGCATTGCGTTGAAAAGGTATTACACTTCGGTGTGATGCCAGTGCTCGCAATGGCTCTGCCTTATATACAGTAGAATTAGGTATTTCGATGGGATTCGCAGGCATTGCGTTGAAAAGGCATCACACCTCGGGGTGATGCCAGTGCTCGCAATGGCTCTGCCCAATTGATGTTGTAAGTCTTCGCAGGCGTTGCGTTGAAAAGGTATTACACCAAATCGGTGAAATACCAGTGCTCGCAATGACTCTGCCGATGTGTTAGTTTTCGCGCAATGGCTCGACCGTAGTTGCGTTGTGATATAGCGGCATCACAGCTGCGCGGCCTCGAGCAGCGTCACTACCGCTGCCTGCACGCTAGTGCACCGTTACCAAACTAACGCGATTAACAGGCGACTCGCACGTAAGTACAGGCTAGAGAGAAGGGATAGTGCTGAGTGAGTTGCTAACCGGAGTTCAACGAGTTCAGGCGATATTTAATTATATTTCTCCTTCACCAGAATCCAAAGGACCATCACCGCCGCCTGGGAGTAACTACTCCTCACCAGAAGCCAAGGACCATCACCGCCGTCTGGGTATAACTACTCCTCACCAGAAGCCTAAGCACCATCACCGCCTTCTGGGAGTAACTACTCCTCACCAGAAGCCAAAGGATCATCACCGCCGTATAAATACCGTGCCAACTTCAACAAGCGTCAACGCCTGGCGCGCCAATTTCGTTCGCTTCCATCTGACTCGCCGTATAAATACACGCTGGTCTGGCTGTCCACATAAGGGGGTATGGATACATCTTTACGAAAGTAAACACTTTTCTTTGCTAAGGGTTCGTGGGTCCCAAGGCTGACCCTGGAGCAGCTGAGCATACCTCAGCTATGGACGAAACCCCATTACAAATGGCGCCCGAGCAGGGACTTGACTTTGTGAGTGACAGTGAAAAACATGAAACGGTCACCAACGCTCATGAATCAGGTTCACACCCCCTACACAATCATAAGCATCGCAGTACTTCAGCGAATAAGGCTCAAACGCTTGAGACGGACACGACTAGTTGGATTTATTGGCTAAAAAAGGAACGATTAGTCACCGAGTGCAGACGACACCACATCGCTGTCGAAGGGCGCACCGTAGTAGATCTCCGTAGCGAGCTGAGCGCCTGCATCCGTGCAAAGCGCCACAGTAAATCCACGGAGGTCCTAGTGAAAGCTTTGGAAAGGGAAACGAAAGAGGAAGGTAATGCCTCCATACCTGTTCCAACCACCACGGTAAGAATCCCGAGCAAAGCAATAGCAACACGTGACGACATCACATCGGCTGCAAAATTGCCAGATTTGGAGGTTATAAACTCCATGCGGCGATGGAACATACGCTACAGCGGTCGCGAAAATTTACACGACTTTCTGGAGCGATGCGAGGAACTCGCCGAATGCTACTCTATAGCAAATAACCAGCTTCTAGCTACTATGCCGGAAATTTTGCAAGACAAAGCGCTGCAATGGTTTCGTATAAAACGCAATGTCATTAACACGTGGGTCGACTTTCGTTACTGGGCTGAACGGTTCTTTTTACCGAAACGACACCTCGCACATCTGGAAGAAACCATCCATCAGCGCAAGCAATTACCCAGAGAGAAAGCAAAGGATTATGTGTTGGCCATCCAAACGCTTATTCGCCAGCACCCGAAATTTCGCGAGGAAGATCACACCGAACGTATATATGACGGTCTAAGGGTGGAATATCGCTTATACGTCCGTCGAAGCGACTTCAACAGCGTAGACGAACTACTCGAGTTAACCGAAGAATTCGAATTGTTAAAAGGCGAGGAGACCAGGCAAGCAAGAAACACCAATCACTTTTTGACGGCGGTAAGTACTAAGTATTGCCGCGAGAAAGTTTGTTGGCGATGTAATCAGCCGGGACATCGAAGGCACCAATGTCGCAACCAGCAGCGAATATTTTGCTCTCGCTGTGGACGCGACGGAATCATGTCGCGAGACTGCAATTGTCCTACACATGCGACAGTGCGAGCTACTCCGTCCAAACCCAGTACAACAGCACTCAGAACAACGCTTCCGTGCCCAGAAGGGAAACAAGATGGCCGTTATTATTTGCCCATTACTGTCGCAGGCATGCAGATAGAAGCTCTGGTGGACACCGGAGCCACGCTCACATATATCGGTAAAGAACTTCAACGCCATCTAGATAACCACCAAATCAAAGCCAGACGCCAGACACGTCGCATTCAGCTAGCTAACCAGACGTATATACCTAGCACGAAAATGTATCCTGTTGCAATAGAGCTGGGTAACAAGTCTACGCGACTACTTGTATCAGCTCTACCGACGCTTTCGGAACATGTCATCTTAGGCATGGATTTCTTAAGGAAGCGAGACCTGACTATCGCCATCGATGGCCAACCCCTAACCGCTACACGCCTAAGCACACAGGCCCAACCGACCGTCGATGGGGCGTCTGGCCAAACACCGACACCGATTCACCCAGAGGCCCAAACGACCACGACGGCGACACAAAGTCCCATGGCCGAGACCAGCGCACCAGCAGCCCCGCTTACCACGTCGCCCGCAGAAATAACTCCAGCGAAAGAAATTCCAGCGTTCCTGAAAGGGCTGACCATGACGCGACAGCATTTCATCAAGCGCCCCAAGCGAATGCTATTCTTCCGAGGCCGACGTTTAGCCCTGCAGAAATTGGAAGGCGACCGAGTATTGGTGCGATACGGCAGGGAAAGATGCGTGCTACACCTGTACGACTAAACCCATAAGGCCGGCGCTCAACATTAATTTTACTAGTTTTAAGTATTCATTTGTGCATTTGTACGACAAGGCCAGAGATTAAAATTAATTTTACTAGTTGCAAGTACTCATTTGTGCATTTGTACAACTAAATTAAAAATTGGTGTTACTAGTTGTAAGTACGCATACTCACAGCTGCGCGGCCTCGAGCAGCGTCACTACCGCTGCCTGCACGCTAGTGCACCGTTGGGCTACCTCAAACAGCGTCAGTACCGCTGCTTGCACACCGTAGTGCACCGTTGCCAAACTAACGCGATTAACAGGCGAGTCGCACGTAAGTACAGTCTAGAGAGAAGGGATAGTGCTGAGTGAGTTGCTAACCGGAGTTCAACGAGTTCAGGCGATATTTAATTATATTTCTCCTTCACCAGAAGCCAAAGGACCATCACCGCCGTCTGGGCGTAACTACTCCTCACCAGAAGCCAAAGGACCATCACCGCCTTCTGGGAGTAACTACTCCTCACCAGAAGCCAAAGGATCATCACCGCCGTATAAATCACCGTGCCAACTTCAACAAGCGTCAACGCCTGGCGCGCCAATTTCGCTCGCTTCCACCGGAAATTCTATCGAAACTGTGCGGGAAATCATCAAATATCAGCCAAAATCAAAATTCATGGAAATGGAATTGAACATCTCCAAAACATCGATTTATCGCATTTTGACGGAACATTTGGGCTTACAAAAGGTGTGTGCTTGGTTTGTTCCGCACAAATTGACTGACGACCAAAAATAACTCAGAATCCAACATTCGATTCGACGCTTGTGACCGATTATTTGACCAAAAATCACATTTTAACCATTAACCACTCCTCGCATTCAGCGTGCAACTTCTTCCTTTTCGGAAAAATTCATTTCCCCATGAAAGGAAAGTGGCAGACGCAAAGGCCATTCAAAAGGCTTGCACCGGCATACTGGCGGCCATAGCGGCCAACGGGCTAAAACACTCGTTCGACATGCTTTTGGACCGTGCAAAAAAGCTGTATTGAAGCAGAAGGAGACTATTTTGAATAAAATAAATTGATTTCGCCGAAAAAACCATTTGTTTTGTTTTTTTTTTTAAGTCCTGTTTACATTGGAACGAACCTTGTATTGGTCAGCGCACAACTTATCCAGCCGCTCACGTATGGCATTATATTATATACCGGCAAGCTTTGACTGATAACAGTACTATGTTCGAAGCTTACAAATGTTTTTTAAATGAGTAATTACGCGATAATGAGGCATAAACAATTGAAAATGCGAGTGACCAGCGAGCCGACAGTTAATGAAAAAAGTATAACGCAAAAAAATGCAAAAATAATTAAAATCAGAATAAGAATGTAAATAAAGAAACAGTTTTTCCAAGTTCATAGCTTGAGGAAATTGATATGAGTGGATTTAAAAAATACTAATTTACATCAAAACAGTGAGTCAAAGGGAAGAGCGTTGTTTGATTGTAAATTATATGTATGTATGTATGTATGTTTGCAAAATATACTATAAGTGCGTCTTATCTAAATATGCAACCTTCAGTCTCTTGTAAGAATCCAGTAATCAAGAGTTTATTCAAAGAAACGAAACTTTATTTATCGAACACTTTCTAGCCTGAATGAGTAACATCCAAGAACTATGGTATATAAGCTTGTTTTTGTTACAGATGTTAAAATTAATGTTTTGAGAAACTCTTGAATCATTGCTTAGAAAACCCAGACATTTCCGACACGTCAGAAAGCAAATAGTGCATTATCTCGAAACAAATATTTCACACTAGAAACTTATCAAGTTCGAGTGAAAAATATTAGGTTTACTCAACGATGGATTTCTTCGTTGCCTTAAAGTTCACTTCGCTATTTGCTTAACTGAAAATGGTACGTCGGTGCGTAAAAAATGGATTGAATCGTGTAAATACTTTGCTTAACTCCCATTTACCTAATTTAACGATTTTCAAACTTCCAGGTGACTTTACAAAGCATATGTATGTCTGCCAATATGTGAGTATCTTAATGAAAATTACGGGATATGTTTTACTGATATCAGTGTATCTTTGTGCCTAAAATGGATAAATTGAGCGAATTACCTCCAGACTTAGCCCCTATATCAACTCTGAAGGTTACACATATATTGATTACCGACTGTTTGTTTAGGGTCATGAACTTAAGCCGTCCGGTCACGGCGACCGCCTTTGTTGCCTAATACACACTGTTGTATATTTACATGTACTCATAATAATATATATTTAAAAAAGGTTAATTTTCTTATCGTGCCTGTGCAAAATACTTCATAAACTTTAGAGCAAAACTTGATAAGGCATAAAAGGCTTTGTATTTTCTTTCATACACTTTATAAAATTGCTTATTTTTGGAATTTCCTTATTGCTTACGAAATATGTTATTATCAGTAAATTACTGTTAATTTTAATAAAGTTTTTTTTATGAATTTGCGCCTTTAATTTATTTTATCTTGGTTGAAATATTTTACATTGCTGAGTGTTTTTCATACTTTGAAACACGTTGCTACAGAGTAGAATATTTTTGTTCATCAAACGGTTGTGTGTAATATCTAAAACTAATCGAGAGTATAGTATACAGTTATGTATCTAAAGTTATTAGGATGACGAGACAAGTTGAGTTTCCGATATCTGTTTGTCCGTCTGTTTGTTACACGTGTTCCTTGGCACCCATGAAAGGTTGGTGTTATACAGGGTCGAAATCGGAAATTGCCACGCCCAGAAAGTTCCGTTAATCGAAAACCTATAAGGTGCTATAACTAGCATATAAATTAATATACAATTCTTTGAATAGTTTTAAAAACCCCTTAACTGATGGAATTTACATACATATCTCACAAAGCACTAAAGCAACAGTGACGGACAAAAGTTTACATTCTGTATAAAATAACATATTTAAGTGCGAAAGCTCTACCTAATTCTAGTTATTATTACATTTTGAAACTTGAAATCATCTTGGCATCGATTCTACTAAATTTGGCAGCTCTGCAGATGTAATGCTGTTCCAAGCATTAAAAATAAATAATAGCATAAAAATCTGTTTGCTTTTTCTAATGCTTCCCTCTTAATATTTTCTAGACATATTCTAATACATATACGTATACAAAACCTGGCTTTGAGATATTATGTTTAGTTGTCTGAGACCATAATAAAACAGCCAACTATTAATAATTTGCACACTATGCTTTAGATACTTACATATCTTGTTGAAAGATTCAACTTGTATTGAGTTCCAAATTATCCACTAAAAGTATCAATTTACTTATGTTCTATCAGCAACTTCTATTTGTAACGACATTTATTACCCTCAATAAAAGCTAAAATTCCAACTACAGAGGTCGCAACACCTCTGCAAAATCAAAAAAAAAAATTCTTCGGTGCCTTCTCAGCCTTAGTTTTGCCTCAAAATTTCTTTTTCTATCACTACAAAAAATGCCTTATTGACTTATCTGGTAATAAAACCCGTTCTTAAGCCAAATTCGCTTAGGGCAATGCTTATTCCAACTATTACCGACAATGAAAATGTATGAAATCGGATCACAACCAATAATTTTGAACCTCGACTCATCTGATAACCCGGTCTTTGGCGAATTCTAAAGGAAATTTCCTTTATTTCCTGAGATTATATGCTTATTATGTAGTGTTCTGCCGTGGAACCCCTTATTATTTAAAGTTCTTTGTATTGTGAATGGATAGATACTTTTATGTTATTTACTTCTTGAAGTTTTTTATATTGGTCTGCCGCTCGCCTCTTCTTAAAATTTTTGTTTTTTTGTGATTAGAAATAAGATTAGAATAAGCTTTATCTTCACATTTTTCTAAAAAATTCGTGTGGTTTCAGAACCACGAAAAGAGGGGGTGTATGTAGTTAGACATTTGTCCGCCACTGTATATTAAAAAACAAATGCACGTGACAAATCTTTTCAGTATCTCCGCAGACAGTGAAGAAATTGTTTAAATCGGATGTTAACCACGGCCACCCTCCATTTAATGCTCCGTGTGTGTGCATAAGAAGGCCTACAGTTTTGGCTGTTTTTTAAGGGGTTACATGGGTTTACTGGTTTCAAAAACTTGAATTTTCTTATTATCTTATTAAATTCTACAACAAAATATTGTCCTAAGTTTTCAAGTTGATCTGAGTAATTGTTTCGGAGATACAGCCTTGAGAATTTGTGCGCTCAAGGCCAGCTGGGCTAAGTGCGCCGTCTTTAAACGCGTTCTTCTCGAAACTGTGTTTTTGTAGTCGGTTGGCAAGATTTCTTGAAAACTACTCAACCGTTCTTCATGAAATGTTACACAGGTCTTTGAGATACAATTCCTAAAGACTTGAACGAAATATTTGTTTTTCGATTACAACTTTTTGAAAAAAAAAATGTGTAGAAATTTTCACTGAAATTTTAATTTCCTATTAAAAATGTTTGCCAAAAATCCAATTTTCAGTTTATTCCCTTCGTCCAAATTCTAAAAACAGGAATTTTTCACTTTTGATGATCTTGCAAGGAGTTATTCTACCAACGCACGCACTTCTTTTTTCTGAGGTGTCATGGCGTTTAAAATACTTCTTTCCAAAAATTTCCGTATTTCTTTGTTAATAGTGTATGTTGGTAACAATTAATAATTCCAATAATATATTTAATTTTTTATATGAGAAAAAAATGTGTTTTAACCGAGCAAACCCATGTTAACCCCTTAAAAGAATATTTTTACTGAATGACGAACGAACATACAATTAAATTGTTATTGTGTAATACTGTATTACGTACTGGAACTGGTTCTAATAATTTGCTAGTGTCTGCCAAGTGTTGTTGATTTTTCATTAGAACAAGCTTATTTTATCTAGTGCGGATAGCAGATTGAATTTTAAAATGCATATGAAGTTATACCCCTGGGTGTAATTACATTTATAAATACTTATCTTATCAGAGCCAAGTGTTTCTACAATAGATTCTAAATAATTATTTCTTATATTCTTTAGCTGGCATACTCTTAACCACTTATTTATATTAGAAAATATTTTGAATGATTGTGTGTACTAGGGTGATCTCAAATTTTCATAGTGACTTCTCAGATCATAACGGATTCAAATCATTTTTGACACAAGGACATTGTTGTTAGGAGTATCTCTGAATTTAGAATATATATCTCAGACGTTGACCAATATTTTCGGTAAAAAGTCAACTAAAAGCACCTGAAATATTATAACTCCTTAAATGATAATTAATATTAATTTTTGAGTATTAACACTAACATGCTCTTATCGAACGAATAAAATATTATTTTGAGAAAATTTATTTAAAAAATTTTGAATTTATGTTTAAGGCACTCAATAAAAAAGAAAACATTATTTCAATACCATTGCAACCACCCTAATATACATATGTATGTTAAATATGCGTGTGATTACTATTTGGCTGTGAGTGGAATTTGTGCGCTTGGGTTTGTGTGTTTCTGTTGTATACGACACGGATTTCTTTCAGCAACATGTTTATGGCAGCAGATTTTAAGACACTAATGTCTCTTGCTGAAAACTTTAACAGTAACCACGTGTTACTAGGTAAATGTAAACAGTTGGGTGCGTAAGAATAGTATACAGAGAAAAATTTCAGGCTGGATTTTGCTTTGGATGGTTTTACCAACAGTTTTCATTGATATTTTTTAGACTTATAAAAAAAAATAATTAAAAAACTCACAATTTCACTCGCGTCATAATTACTCTTGAGTACTCGTGATCGTATTCAATTAAACAAACTTTGCTGTGGAGATGAATAGCATGACGGCGGTGACTCAAATTTTGTTATAAACAAATGATAAGAATAGTGTTGTTGTACACGCTGAATTATGAGTAATAAAATGCCGTAAAGAACTATCGTAGATAAGCAAAGCAATTACTTATTATATTTTTATCACCCCTGCAATATAAGAAGCCAACAAATTGAAGCCGGCGCGATTTCTTTAGCTGCTTTGTGCTCTTAATATAAATATTATTTGTTCTTGGTTTAGGATATTTTAAATTGCAATAAATAAGTTTTTGTCAAATATAATTTCTTGACCTAAAGTTGTATTTTTGACACATAAATCTTATTCGAAAGTTCATCAGCAGTTGGGAACGCTATAAATTTACAACTTCCAGACGATGTAGCGATTTTTCTGGACGAAATTGTACATATGAAATGATGAAGAAGAAATTAATATGGTCCAGCATATGTATGAATATGTTTTTAAATTGTTCCTGTTTTTTCTTTAAAATTTTAATTGCACCGATTTCCTTTGCTCATTTTATATTTATTTATTTCTGACTTAAATTAAAAAAAAGGTATATACATTAGTGTGGGTAAAAAAAAATATCCGAATTTTTGTTTTTCGCTTGGTACTTTGAAAAATATGTTTTTAGATTCCCCTAAAAGAGTCTTACCAAATATGAGCTCTTAATTGAAGCGGAAGAGCCATTCGCCTGACTATTTTCTATTTTTTTCTTTTTATCATATAGAAAAATTCATATCTCCTCTCCAAGTACTTGGAAAAATATCTCATTTCATAGATTTTGTAGGAAATTGAATGCTCTACAAAATGGCCTCTTACGATTTATTTGTAAACTTAACCAGTTAAGAGATATTAACAGTAGATTATTTTAAGGTTTTTTTCTTTTGAATTTATGGCTCAATGAAGACAAAAAATCATTACAAATCTAGAAACTGATAGTTTTGTAGAAAATTTACTGCTGAACAAAATTGGTTTCATAGTTTTACGAAAAATCGTAAGATGCCTGGTTTTCAGAGTGTCAAGCTAAAAAAATATTGGAGGTTTTTTACCACCTTAACATATATTTCATATATTATATATATACTATATACTAAGAATTACTTTTAGCCTTAAACGGCGATTTTTGTGCTTAAAAAAACTACTACTTCAATGATTTAACATTTTCAAGCGTATATCGCTGTGGGCAAAAAATAGTAAGACTTTTTAATTTAAATTTCTCGCGAAAACCCATTCTCGAAATATCTTTTTTTTTATGTTGATATGACTGTCAGTGACATCTGTGCAAAACGTCACATCAAAATAATAATTAGTATTAGTATACGCTTATACTATGAGCGTCAAAAGTGAGTCAACACCTGTGGAAAGTTTGGTTTTCGTATAATTACAAGCTCAAATTGAAAAACACATCAATTCTACTTATAGAAGCATAAAGGTTTATTCAATATTAAAAGAACAATAGCAAAAAAACAACAACAAATAAACGGTGTGATTTTCTAAACACACTTAAACCAAAACATGTCATATTTTACGCGTCAAAAGTGAGTCAACACTTTTGTTTAAAATTAAAATAAAAGAATAAATGTATATTTTTATGCAAATTAGTATTTGGTTTGGCCTCCTTTAGCCTTAATTACTTCTTCTAGTCTTCGTGGCATCGACTCTATCAGCTTTTTTGTGTACTCCACTGGTATTTTTCTCCACTCCTCCAGCAATACGGCTTTAAGGGACTCTTTACTCGAGATGTTTTTGTTTTTTCGTATTTGCCGGTCCAGATAGTCCCATATATGCTCAATTGGGTTTAGGTCTGGGGATTGAGGGGGATGGTCCAGCTGTTTTGGTGTTCGATATAGTAGCCATTCCTTCGCCAAGCGTGAGGTATGCTTGGGGTCATTGTCTTGTTGGAAGATCCAATAACTAGGCAAGTCCAATTTAACAACGCTTGGAGCAACATTGCTTTTTAATACCTCCAAGTAACCTCGCGCATTCATTGTAGATTCAATAAAAGCAAGTTCACCAACTCCAGAAGCTGCAAAACATCCCCAGACCATTACCGAGCCTCCACCATGTTTTACCGTAGTTTGCAGATTTGGTTCATTGTATTCTGCATTCCTTTTTCGCCAGACTTTTCTGTGCTTTTCTGAACCAAAAATCTCAAATTTACTTTCGTCAGTAAAAAGGACAGAGCTCCAGAAAGAAAAATCTTTGTTTTTGTATTTGTGGGCATAATTTAATCGTTTGGCTTTGTTAACTTTTGAAATAAATGGCTTCTTTCGCGGTCGGCGACCATGAAACCCATTTTTATGCAAAATTCTTCTAATTGTGCTGGCACTTACGGTCTTTTCGGATTCCGTTGTGATGTCTTTCGCAATCTCTACTGCACTACTACCAGGTTTCTGTTTAACTGTAGAGATTATTTGCCTTACTTCCCTTTCATTCAGCCGTTTTGGTCGGCCTGATCGGTTAAAATTTTCTAATTGCTTATGGTTATTAAATTTATCCACAATTTTTTTTATAGATGTGGGATGTCTTCCAACAATTTTAGAAATTTGTCGCAAAGATTTCCCATTTTTCTTTAAATCAATAATGATTTTCCTGGTTTCCAAGGATATTTCGGTTCTCATGATTTTATGTATATTAATTTGTTTACCTCACTGACTGTTTCACTTTAAATAACAACTACGAATGAAGAAGGAAAATGCCGAATTTACTTTGCCAACCAATGCGCATGCAAAAACTTCTTGAAATATAACGGTATCTCCAAGCAATGAATTTTAAACAGAAATGTTGACTCACTTTTGACGCGTAAAATATGGTATGTTTTAGTTTAACTGTATTTAAAAAATCACACCGTTTATTTATTGTTGTTTTTTTGCTCTTGTTCTTTTAGTATTGAATTAACCTTTATGCTTGTATAATTAGAATTGATGTGACTTTCGATTTGAGCTTGTAATTATACGAAAACCAAAATTTCCATAGGTGTTGACTCACTTTTGACGCTCACAGTATTTCTGAACTACATAAAAGGCATTCGGCGATTTTAACGATGAGTGAAATTATTCAACAAAGAAGTTCCATTCCATGTGGCTATCAACATCAACTGATGAACAACACGTCAATAAAATAAAGAAATTGGTGCTTAAGAACCGACGCTTAATAGTCAGAGATCTTACTGGCATCGTTGGAATATCGGAAATATCAATGAAAAGCATTTTAAATGATAATTTAGGCCTAAAAATGTGAAAGAACGATTGGTTGCAAAATCATTAAATTTTTTTCGAAAAATAGCGCCGAGTTAACGTGTGTGGAACAATGCTTTCCACTACCGGGATGTCATGAAACGTATTATAACTGGTGATGAGTCTTGGATCTATGCCTACGTTCCGGAAACACACGCTCAATCGGCCGAATATCATGGCAAGGGTGACCGAAGCCGAAAAAACCACGTCAAAGCAAGTCAAAAATCAAGGTAATGTTTTTTTCAATTATCGAGGTGTGGTGCACACCGTTTTACTTTCGACCGCCCAAACTGTCAACAAGGACTATTATTTTGTGAAAATTCTATGGTTACATCGCTAAACACTCGATAAGTTTTACGAAAAATATGATTTATTATGTTTATTAGCCATCAATTTGTAATATAAGATGAAAAATTGTGGAAATCATTTTTATAATTTTTTGTTGGACTTTAACTACGAATAACTTTGAATGAGTTGACTCAGCCAAAAGATGTTCTAGACCTTTTTTGTAGATCGGTAAATTTCCTATAAGAATAAGTGTTGATTATCGCTTACCAATTATTTGTTTGTGTACATTAAAAATCCAAACAAAAAGAACAAAATTTCCTGTGTTATTTATATGGGAAATCGAAAATGTCGCTGAGGCACCTCTTAATATTAATATTAAGAGCTCAGGTTTTACCAGAACTTGTTTTTAGTCATGTCGGATGAGATTTTCATGGTAACTAAGAAAAATAAAAATAAAAACTTTCTTTTGGCCCACCTTAATATGTACATATGTACATTTGTATGTATTTAATTTTCACAGAAGTATTTTTAATCAGTAATGCAATTATCACACTTCAGCTATCACAAATCAATTTTATCATTAATAGAATATGACAACCCAAATAATGACTAACACTTTTTAAAGGTTAAAAAAATTAATAAAAAAGCACGCGATAGAAAATAAAGTTAAAGTATTTTGTTTTAATTTTTAATATTTTTTGTTACTAATATTCAACCATATACCATATACTTAAAGTTTAATAAAATTTTCTTGAATTTATTTATATTTTTTTTTTTTAATTTAATTAATTTATTTATTTTTCAAATTCTATTGCATCGAAATATATCAAATTTCTCACTTTTGAAATAACAATTTTCAGCACTCACATTCAAAATAAACTTATTCGCGCTCTATTTGCAAGAATCTGGATATTTATCCGCGCCGCCGGAATTTTAGGCGCACTCTAACTCACATTAATATTACAACTAATTACTTGCAGTACAAATAATTCTCTTCACAAGTATTTACATAAATTTTCACCGCACGGATAATTTCTGTTCTGCAAATATACACATGTACATACATATGTATGTATGTGTGTATATGTCTTATTAGGTCCGTAAAAAACTTAATTTATTCCCGTTATTTATGTTATGAACTACACCGTCTGTTCAATGAATTGTAACTGTTCGAAAATTGCTTTGAAATCGAGCACTCAGTCCCTATCGAAATTCCCGCAAACATACATATGTACATATGTATATACATGCATATGTATGTACACATATCGCGGTATATGCATGTATTACAACTGTATGTATATACATATGCATATGTAGATTAATAAAAACATTGTGAATGTGTGTAGATATGTGCAACTATATGTAAGTATGTATTTTGAAATAATTTATCTAAATTCTGCATACTTTAAATATATATGTACTTATAAACATATAATGTTTATATGTTTATATGCACATGTATGTATATATACATATATGTTTATATGTAGATACATACATATGTATATGATTTACATATCATATTTGGAATTTTCTTAAAAATTTATTTCAATAGCGAAGAAAAAGGAAATCAATTTCTGCCTTTCAGGCTTTTATTCAACATGTATTTGGAAGTATTCAGTTTACATATGTACATATGTATGTATATTGACGGATTGATAAAAAAAATGGCGGCTACTGAGCTCAAACTCAAGTCATCTTTATCAATAGGGTCTCTACCGTCGCCCTTGCTAGTAAAGGACGTATGTACCATGTTTTTATTGGGGGCATTCTATTATTTTTTCACAAAATGTCGGACTTGTAAAAAACAATCCTAAAATTAACCGAAAAAACTAACCAAATTGAAGCAAACGCAGGAATAATGTTTTTAGAACGCTAAAGTGTAGTTTAATAAAAATATCTTTTACGATCTGTTGAGAATCTCACATTGGCCTAACCTCTTAAGCTGTTATATCCATATGCAAGAAGGAAAAAATGTTTTTTTTTTGAAGAAGCATTGTTTGTAATAAAAATTATAGAATTTAAAGTACTTTAATAAATGGTGATGCATATTTTAAATTTCCTTGATCCCATAGCCGATCTCCAGCAGGATCTCCGAAAAAAGATATATGACGGTGAAGAAAATTTTTCTGCTTGAAATCATCTCAAATCCAGAAACCAAAGTGTTATTAAAAAGTGATTAATTTCGAGGTACTTTTTTAACGAAAAAAACACATTAATTTAAAATTTAATGGAGAATTTTTATTGCAATTCGAAATAACATTCTTTGCCATTTATTTTTTGGAGATTATCTCTTTCAAATGTTGGCCGCGGCTACGTCTCAGATGGTCCATCCGTTGAGTCCAATTTTCGATGAATCATTTAAGCATGTCGACTGGTAACTGACACCGAACGCGAGTGATGTTTTGCTCCAAGGCCTGGATCGAAGCGGGATTGTCCGCATAGACTTTAGTCAGTGGCGAACTCAGAGGAGTGAAATGGGTGAAACTTGCAAAGAATACTACAGGGTCTCAGTGTAGAGTTTGCTGCTTCCAGAAAAAGTATGTGCTTTCAAAACCAAAGAAGTGGAAAATCTTATTGATATATAGATTTAAAGGCCTTTTGAATAGTGACAACTTCGTGCGACGTTTGCAGCTCAAAGGTAAACTTGATCAATAGCAATGCCATTGTGGGCAGAAGCAAAGTTAAAAAAACAACAAGTTACCGACTACTGCACTGGAAACGTTGAAGAACTTCGATGTAGACATACAGGGTTTGTCCGGAAAGTAATAGAACTGTTTTTCTTCTGCCGTGACTATACTTTGGAGCGTGCGCGCACCGACTGGATTCGGCAGAGGACGTTCCTATCTCAAACGAATGAACGAGCGGCTGGTCAATTGTGTCCGAGCACCTGGAGAGTCAGTACAAACATTTTCACGCGACATGTTTCTGTGCGTGGTGTAAGCCGAAAATGTAGCGTTCGTAAGACCAGAAGTATGCGATTAAATTCTGTGTGAACCTCGGTAAATCTGCGACAGAGACGTTTGATATGATCAAGCAGGCTTACCCATATGTTGCTTTAGCAAGAAGTGTTGTGTTTCGGTGGCACCTGGCCTTTTTGGAGGGCCGGAAAGAGGTCGCTGATGAAGACCGTGCTGGAAGACCGTCGACTAAGTATTCGTTTAATTGCCCAGATGTTAAATTTATCAAAATCTGTGGTTCATGACATTGTCACGGAACACTTGAACATGTAGAAGATGTGCGAGAAGATGGCCCCAAAAGTGCTCACTGACGACCAGAATTTGCGGCAAGATGACAAAGGGGATTCAAGCAGCATGCACCTCGGCTCTCAAGACTATTCCGGAGAATGCCTTCCGTGACGTCTATTTTGAAAGTTTTTAAAGAATTGTAACGATTGGTTGAATATTTTTTTTTTAAATCGACTCAGTGCTATTACTTTGCGAACAAACCCTATTTACCCCATATACAAGACTACTCTATTTCATATAATAATCTTAATGTTTCTAGTAAATGTTTATTTTTGAAAAAATATGGACCGATAATTTCACCGACCCACAAGCCCAAACCGTTGTTTTTTTCTGGACGAAATAGCAGCTCTTGAAGCTCTTCGTCTCACTGAGCCTGAAATAGGCCACATCGCTGAAAGAAATTTGGCTCGAAAACGTCGGATCATTTTGGAACTTATCAAGAGCCCATAGAGCTAAGCGATGTCGTTTTGGAAGGATTCGAAATTATTATCAAAAATCTGATAGCTTCGAGAATTATCTGACAAAATTATAAATGAAGATTGAAAGTAAAAATTTTCAAATTAATAGCCAGTCGATTGAACCAGCCGCTTCGATCTTCTTCCAGAAAAGCGTGCTTAAAGTTTTTAAGAGCCGAGAAGTTAAAAAATGTTGACAAATACGTTGGTATTTCGAAAATTATTAACCGCGCCATCATCAAATTTTGGGGGAATATTTTCAAATATATTAACATTCGATACACATACATATGTACATATGTATTTATGTTGTATGCAAATAAAAAGTAGATTTTTTAAATTCACATGTCAATTTGCAGACGAAGAAATTTTTTATAATTCGCATCTATGAGCCCGTACTGAAATTTTTGCCGATTTTTATTTAACAATACTATAATTTAACTATAATTTATGTTGTTGAATTTCAGTGGAACTCTTCTGATATTGGCATTGATATGATATAAAAGAATTACTTGTAAACATTTACATATTTATGGAGAGAAATGGGACCAAGCAGTATTTATAACAATCATTTCAAAATAGCCAATAAAAAAGCAGAATGATATAACAAAAATCTGCTATTCGTCTCTGATTATTGTTTTTCACTTTCATATTGTTGTAAATAAGCTTTTATTCCTCCCAATTATGAATAATATACTATAAGTAAGATAAGCGCTTGGTTGGCTGGATTCTGGCATCCATTTCGTTTTTCTGTAATTTTCAATATGGAAAATATGGTTCCCAAGCAAACCTTTTCAATTCTCAATTCTTAGAAGTTTTCAATTTTTTTTTATTTTTGATAACTAAGAAGTCAACGTCCTTCTAAGTATTCAATACAATTTTCTATTTCGATTTATTTGCTTCAGTGTATCGTCTTAATAAAGATTACTTTATCCTGTTTCAATAAGTTTCAGTTAGCTCAATCAAAGTCATTTTGATTGACAACATACATACATATATCGTCTCCGGTACTTTTAAAAACTTCACGTAATTTCATTTTCTAAAAATACATTTTATTCCAAATACAATTCTTTTAACGCATTTTATGTCGGTCATACATATTCCAACACTACCCTTCTTAATCGCGGTTAGAAGAAAAATATAATAATTAAAAAAACCGCAAGCAACTACGCCAATAATATAAAATACGTATTGCATTAAGAATTTAATTTTAAAACCGCAAAGCTTTTAATATTGTCAAGCAAGTAGCAGCCTAAAACTATGCTACACTTTACTGCCTTCAATGAGAAACAACTGATCTTGTAAATAATTGCACTAAAGCTTTTAAAAGCTGAAGCTTTCAAATAACTGAAATAGAAAGTCTCATTTGTAAATATGTATACAAATTTTCTACAAATGACTTAAAATTTATTAGCTATAAAATAAAGACTTAGAACTCAGCTGTCGGATCTTTAATATGTGAATCATATCAATTTGCGTGAAGCAACTTTTGCTATTATTAAAAATAGATAAAAAGAAATTTCTCGTGTTGATAAAATGTTGCTTTTTGATAAGAAAACATAACGTTGAGGCAAAAACTGGTAAAATGAGTACCGAAGACGGTGTTGCACAAAATAGGTTGTTACCGACGAAAACATCAAAAAAAGTTCACAAAATTATTTTGGATGACCGTAAAGTGAAGTTCCTCGACATAGCGAGGTGCCAGAGATACTTAATGTAAACATCTTGTCATTCACGGATATTTGGATATGAGAAGGTTCTGTGTAAATTAACCAAAAATAACGACGAGTTGATGGTTGAAAGCAGTGTTTGGAGATGTTCAAGCGTAATAAACTCGAGTTAAACTCGTCGATATGTGATAATGGACGAAAAATTACTCCAACTTTTCACTCCAAACTCCAAGTCGACAGTCATCTGAGTGGACTGTATACGATGAAACCGTAGAAAAATGCAACAGACGGCTAACTAGATTACAGCGTCTGTATTTTACGATGCGCATGAATTTAAGTTTATTGACTACTTACCTTGAAAAAGGAAGAACTATCAAAAAAGACTATTATATAGCGTTATTGAACCATTCGAAGAACGAAATCGCCGAAAAACGACCGCCTTTAAATAAAAAGAATGTACTGTTTCACGAAGACAAGGCACCGTCTCACAAGTCTGATAAAACGATGGCAAAAATCCATGAATTGTGCTTCGAATTGCCTCCGCATCCACCGTATTCTCCAGATCTAGTCCCAGCGACTATTTCTGAGATCTCAAAAGAATGCCCGCTGTGAAGAAATTTTCATCGAATGAAGAAGTTATCGCCAAAACTGTAGCCTGTTTTGAAGCTAATGGACAAATCGTACTACAAAAATGGTATCGAAAAATTCGACGGCCACTATAATCTGTGTATCACCCTTGAATGGAAATATGTTCCTAAAAAATTGTCTATCACCGAAGGCATTTTCCAACATTCTGAACGTCTCGGCACCTAAAAATGTGATTCTGCTCATAAAATTTAATGGAACTTCTTTGTTGAATAATTTCACTCATCGTAAAGATCGCCGAATGCACTTTGTGAACTTCTGAAAGACAAACGTACATATATTAAACAATAATAATTGTTTTGATTTGACATTTGGCACAGATGTCACTGTCAGTCATATCAACATTGAAAATAATATTTCGACGAATGTGTTTTCGATCGAAATTTAAATTAACAAGTCTTACTATTTTTTGCCCACAGTAGTATATCATAATCAGAGATGAATTATGAAGATCAGACATGCAGGGACAGTTTAAATGTACTAATCCGAATCAAATATGATCAGATGGTATATATCTTCTTCTTAATTGGCGTAAACACCGCTTACGCGATTATAGCCGAGTTAAAGACAGCGCGCCAGTCGTTTCTTTTTTTTCGCTACGTGGCGCCAATTGGATATTCCAAGTGTTTTCGTCCATCCGGACAACATGACCTAGCCAGCGTAGCCGCTGTCTTTTAATTCGCTGAACTATGTCAATGTCGTCGCATATATGTATATCTCGTACAGCTCATCGTTCCATCGAATGCGATATTCGCCGTGGCCAATGCGCAAAGGACCATAAATCTTTCGCAGAACTTTTCTCTCGAAAACTCGTAACGTCGACTCATCGGTTGCTGGATGGTATATATGGTAGTCGGAAAAGTCTTTTCGTATTTTGTCAATAGGTGCTCTCCACTGCTACCAACCACATTGTGTCTCACTATATAATGTTTGAAAGGTGAGGTTTTAAGCTTCATTTAGCCAAAATAAAATTTGGGGAAAAATGAAAAATGAATTTTCGTATAAAAAAAAGAAAGAATGGCACGCAAGCCAGCAGTGAAATTTGTCTCTAGCGGAAAAATGGCTAACAGTGGCCGACTAAAATGGTACATATTTGTCAATTTATTTATTATTATAAATATAAAAAAACATGCTGAAGTTTGATTAGAAATACGAAAAGACTTTTTCGCTTACCCAATATTTATCTGAATTTACAATTAGCACTCATAACCTGTATTTCGGATTTTACAAATATTAAAAAAATAGCAATAATAATAATAATAATGGTATACTTATTTTTCGTTTTTACTTCCTCTTTAATTTGTTATTTTGCAAGTTTTTAAGTTTCACTGCCTTGATAACGGACCCGGCAACAAGTCACATTATTAATCATAGTCTGTGTACATATGTATTAATGTATGTTAAACTCGGTATAAAATAAAAGTGCACTTAAAAATAAACACAAAAAATCCACTTAATGCTTACGAAATTCAAAATAAATTAAAATAGCTTAATAAATATGTTTAATCTCTTCATTTCCAAGATTCAGTTTCGAGTTTCCAACATTCTCTAGAAAAAAATAAAAATAAAAAAAGTAAGAATGGGCGTTTATCAGTATCAAGAGGAATTACAAAAAGTATATACTTCCTACTTTCCCAAACTAGAGGGTATTTATAAAAAATCTTTCTTGATAATTCAGTGTGTTATTCTAATTTTAAAGACTAATTTTTATTTTTATTTTATGACCAATTCAGATTCTAGTTGTCATACAACTTTTGAGAAAATGATACACATCCTCAACTACTCCTCCACTTAATCAACTAGAGATAGTCTCATCTACTTGAGAACCACAATTACAATAGAAAGTGTGCCAAGAATCCAGCTTACAGAAGCAAAAGAGAGCGTTTTCTATTAAGAAAATATATTCACTTGCATTTTGAAGAGGCAGTTTCTATAATAGAAATATTGTTGCTTCGATCATAACCTGGCAAATAGTAGATTGTCAAAAATCTCCCTTCCGCTTTTTTGCTCTTTATTCAATGCTTTATAAAAAATGTTGCAGTGATCGGATTTAGTTCAAATATGCGCCGTTTCGTTCGATAATCTGTTTCCATCTAGACGGCAACTTCATAATACCCCCCCTCCTTATTTGCGAAGAACTCAGACAGCCACTTTTCACAAGCCCCTTTTGAGTTCAACTTTACACCAACAAGGGCGTTTGCCATGAACAGGAACAGGTTCACTTGACGCTATGTCCGGGCTATATGGTGGATGCGATAAATCCGATCCCAGCTCCCGTAGCTTCTGACGAGTCATCAACTTTGGTCTGGCGATGTCCTGGTGGAACACTACACCCTTCCTGTTGGCCAATTCTGGACGCTTCTGGTCGATCGCCTGCTTCAAGCGGTTCAGTTTTCGCAGTAGATGGTAGAATTAAGCATCTGGCCATATTGGAGCAGCTCATAGTGGATGATTCCTTTCCAATTCCACCAAACACATAGCAAAACCTTCCTGGCCGTCAATACCGGCTTGGCCACTATTTGGGACGATTCACCGGCCTTCGACCACGACCGTTTTCGCTTGATATTGTCATATGTGAGCCATTTTTCGTCGCCAGTCACCGTCCGCTTCAAAAATGGATCGAGTTCGTTCCGTTTCAGCAGCATATTGCAAGCGGTCCAGAAGGTTTGTTTGCGTCAAATCATGCGGCACCGAAACATCAAGCTTTTTTGTGCGCGAATTTCGGCGTTAGTGAACTCCATGTTAAATGTTGAAAACTAATCATGCATGGCGTCGCTTTTTAGGTTATGTTAAGACCTTTCAAAGATGTAGAGTATTGCCAGATACGAGCTCTGTAGGGCTTTACACATAGCCGCGAAATTCAAAAGACAAAAGCGAACGGGAGATATTTGACAACCTAATATATTAGATCTAGGCCGGGCATGTAAAATCGGACGATCGGTCCACAAAATGTTCCCGTGCCAGTGTGACAAAGAAGAGAATATTACTGCCGACAGTGCATCAATAGAGGAAGACTCAATTCAGTCTCACACACGTCATTCTCAAGCATTGGAAATCTCTGTGACGTCGTTGTGGCATATTTTGCGAAAAGATCTTGGCCTACATCCTTACAAGATTAAATTGACGGAAGCACTAAAGCCGCTTGACCACCAAAATCGTCGTATGTTCGTGAACTGGGCTGAGCAACAACTGGAATTTGATTGAAAATGATTCGGATTTTCATCGAAATATCATCTTCAGCAATGAGGCTTATTTCTGGCTGAATGGCTTCGTCAATAAGCAAAATATGCGCTAAGGGTTAGGCAGCAATTCACACGTACTCCGACTCACCATTGCTTATAAGATTTTTCAATGACCATTCTAAAAACTGTATACCGAAACGAAAAGTTAAAAGGATGCCAATCTTAAATCTCAAAATCTAATTGCAGTTGATAAGAGCGAAAAAAGAATCTGGGAAAGATCTCCTACTTCATTAAAAAGGTTGTGCAGACAAAAATTTTGTCAAACTAAGCACTTTTAATACCGAAAACAGCAAAAACAATGAAATATACTCACACAATAAGGACGCAGGAAACTGCATTCGATTTGGAGAATCCACTTTGATAATACACTTCGTTTGATATGGCCTAAAAATGGAGTAATATTTAAATTAAAATAATAGTAATGCAAAAATTCAGGAATCAGAAGGTTAAATACATATTTAAAAAGTAGTTGATGTGTGAACCATGCATTATATTTTAATGTGAAAAAGTATGGGTTAGTCATAACACTAGGCATACATTGATTAAAGAAACGCGAAACCCCAAAACCCCCAAGAGAGCAAGCAACCATAATGCAAACAAACCACCATAAAACAGCATATAACACAAATAACGGTACTAGAAAACGTTTGTTTTTACCCATTTTCGTTTATTTCAAAATCTGTGGAACTTCGTTTGTCATACTTCGCAAGGCTATCTCTTCTTCAGAGCACTGCGATTCGGCAGAAACTGTGGCGTCCGAACTCTTCGTGCACAGAATTCTTTAGCGCAGCATCCAATAAAAACGTTTTATATTGCCAATTTATTGAAAGTTCATATGTTTGTTACCTTTTCTTTATGAGCAACAGCACTTTCTTCTTCAACACCAGAATGGCAAAAATGATCAGGCCCTGTGCAGCATTGTAGACATCTGCGATTTGAAAGAAAATCGTGTAATCACTATTATTGCCCACCATATACCCGATTATCTCCAACAGCCAGCCGATACCCATGACAGTGAAGAGGCGAAAGAAGAGCCAAAGACTGGAATATAATAAAACATTCGTATTTATACAATAAAGTAACGATAAAAACCAAGAGGAGACTCACTTATTCTTATGCGAACGCAATTTTCGTCTGCTATCTTTGCTCTCAACCGATGTATGCATTTCACTTCTCATTTTATATATCTTTTTTATGGTCAAAACGAATATGGCAATGTTGAAAATTATGAGCAGCAGGCATGGTCCATAGAAATAGATCATAGCGGACCAGTCGTCAGCTTTATGAGAGAAGAATATACATTTAATAACATTTATATATATTTTTTTTAAGCAGATAGTATAACAGTTAAGCTATTTCTCGCACCGTTAATCGGTTCATAATGGTTTTGGTCGACAACAGCGCTTTTGCTGACGTCACTTAGCGATTTAATTTTGCTGCAGATACATTTACTCAACATTCAAGGTTGAAGAAACGCATGAAAGGTTAAGGTTTTAGTTTAAGACGATGTTCACCAAAAGTTATTAGAATTAATTTTTCTTATCAGCCAGTCTGTATTGCTAGAGTGACGTCACACAAAAATTTCGCTCAATTTTTCAATTTTATTCGTTCATATTAACTTACTCTTTAGCCAGCAGTGTGAATATCCAATACCCGACTTTAAGTAGATTGGTAGATTTGAATACTGCAAACCCATGGTGAGGACGGTCATTAGCGCTGGTAATCCCCAACCATAGAGAGAATAATACATAAATTGTTTTCGTTGAGACAAATGTTGTACATTGCCTTTGGAGCGGCAGAAATTTTGCCAAACATCGTAGCATACCACATTGAGCCAGAAAAATCCGGCTGTAATAAAATAGTAGGCGACGAAACCTAGCGAAAAGAAAAAAAATATATTAATATATAGCTTTTTATATCGTTTTTTGAGATTTAACATTTATTGCAAGGACACAATCTTTTTCCCGCATGAATCTATTCGGTGGTGTCCCGTTGTTTGCCTCTGCTGCATATAATCTGAAATCCTACAAGGCTTAGGTGCTTAGGTAACCTTGAGTGTAATTAACCTATTTTTTTCAGGAGTCTTTTCTCGTTGCTAGGTGTAAACTGTGAGAGATTTTGAGTCAGGAGAGAGAAAGCCGCACTCCAAATGAATGTCTTCGATCGACATTTGAAGTAGGAAGTAGGAATAGTTTAGACAGCAGCTTGTTCACCATTTTATGACTACATTGAAAGCCCCACTCACTTAACCTTATATATAAAGCTTTAATTATAATTACTAATTATATGATTTTTTGAGAATTCAGCTCCATTCTCCGACAAGAAACGCGCATTGGTTCATGCCCTTATTCTGGATCTGGTTCCATAAACATTTTAAAATGATTTTTTTTATATAGCTCTATAATCTTCTGGCGAAACACATGACCCTGCATCCATTGAATTACTCGTTGATCCATCAGATATATGTATTTTAAATATAGATATGTATATCACTAAACTACAGAGGAATGAAAAAACTCACCAATAATAGCGCAAATAGTATTTTCATAGCTATCTCCTCGCATATTGACCATTACAATCAACGTCGTGCCAATAGCTAATGAAATCAGATAACAAATTAGGCACTTGGTATGCAAGTTCCACAATTCCGGAATTAGCCAATAAACTAGGATGGTTATATAGAGAAATGGCGCCGAAATCAGCATAACTGGAAAGAAACAAAATTTTTTTTTTTATAATTTTTTAAAACCGAAAATGGGCTCTCTCTTTCTCTCTAACTCTCAATCGCTCTCTTTCTCTCTTGCTCCCGCCCTCTCGTTCTCATTCACTTTTTCTTTCTCTCTCATTCATACTCTATTGCTCTCATTCTTACTCTTTTTCACTCATTTTTACTCTCTTCCTCTCATTCTCTGCCTCGCTTACTATACTTACTTAACGTATTCAGCATAAGTGTTGGAGGTGCCTCGTAGATTATGGGACAGTTCATTGGATTTAGTACATATGTGTCTCCAACTGGGATCGATTGCAGGCAATACTCACGTCTAGATAAGTTCTTCGCGTCAGCTAGGCGATATAAAGTACCATCCTATGAAATGTTTATAAATAAAAATATATTTAGCAAATAAAATTAAATTACACTTTTTACCTCTCGCAACTCCCACTGATCCTCTGCGTATATATGTGGCATTAGCATATAGCCACCTGCGCATGGTATCCCCTGCTGCACGACAAACTCATCCAGCACATGCATCATGACGCGACTACTGTTATGTAGCGTAACGTTTACGTACGGTGAGTATTTGAGCTCTTCATTCAGCTCTTCAGCACAGAGCGACTGTGAGTCTTTACTTGACCGGTACATATCCGCTCTGGGATGACAGCAGAATCTCACACACTTCTTCAGTTTACACACACAACCGCGTACGTGTAGCTCCACTCGCTTACGTTCACCATCATACAACTCGATATAGTCATATCGGCCAGTCAAATGTGCCGGCACCAACAGTCCCTCATGGAGGTATGAGCCATTGCCGAATTTGGTGCTGGCTGTCAAGTTGACCGTGTCTTCAAAGACGCAATTGGGTATCTCTGACAACGCACTTCGTGCATTACCAAAGAGTAGGCATACTCCAAAGAGTAGTAAAGAGATTTGGCCAAACATTAGTATTGTTTGAGAAGCGTCAAATTCTGGGAAATGCTGAGATAATAAAAGATAAAATGTTTCTTAATTCGCATATCTTTGTATGTATAGGGCTTGTATGCTGCTGTGACACATCTGGATTCCCCAGAACTTATGTTGAATCGTTAATGAAATTCATTCACGTGACGCCCACATTATGTGAACTTATGGTCTTCAAAATGTGACCTTTGGCAGTGTTACGCATTCATTAAGCAAATGTCCATTCAGAGTAAGTGGTTGTAAAAGTTAAGTGATGACTAATAAACTGGCAGCTTCGTTTTCATATTCAAGTTTTACTTTCAATTCAAAACTTGCCTCATGAGAGTCGTCCATCTACCTCTGTTATAAACGATAATTCGTATAAAGTTGAAGAAACAGTGCTTCAAAATCGTCTCATTGGCATCAGAGACTTAGCAGAGGATATCAGCATCTTTTATGGATCGACTCAACTATTCAGGTGAATGTTTTGGTCATGAAACGTGTCAACGCTAGATTCTTACAAAAAGACCTCAATCTGTCGAAACACGATCTCGAGTAGAGGTCAGAAAAGACAGCATGAACAATTTAGCTTAGGACATTCATTCATTAAACGCATCTGTATTTCCTACAGGACGTGGGCTTGCAAATATGAGGTCAAAACTGTCAGCAAATGTAAAATGATGCTCTTAAAATGAGCCGAAACCTTAAAGACCAAAATTCGCTGAAGGCACTTAAGGCCATCCCAGCTGTGGTTTGTAACAAGTGTATGAAAAATTGGACTAATCGTTGGCATGCTTGCGATAATATAGTATTTTTGTCAGTCCGCGACAAATTTGCTCAGATTTAAAATTATTTTTTTTTTGTACTTTATGCCTTCTATTCTTTTTTATCTCCCAAATATATTTAAAATTAACACCAATAAAAAAAGGTATTCTATAGGTGTGTCGTTTCTTGTGGGGATTAAAGTAATTTATGGTTGGTTCCATGACTAATAAAATATGTGTATATTTATATTATGCATATAAATATATGTACAATATAATATGTATGTATATATATAGAGAAATTTTATTTGCACATAATTTTACCTGTACGTTTTCGTATTATCCACATTTATTCTTGTTATATCAACCACATTCTTACTGAACCAGAAACTATTTATATCTTTCCATTAATTTCTAAGAATTTTTCCCCAACAATACTAATTTTAAATATTTTTTAATGTAATCAAACGTATGAGTTTTCACACCTTTGTGATGCACATATTGAAAGCACTATACATATTAGGGTGATTCAAAAAAAATTTTTTTTTTCGTTTGGTACTCGGAAAATAGGTTCCTAGACACTTCTATGAAAGCCTCTCCAAGCATGAGTTCCAAATTGTAACGGTAAGGTCCTCCTACATACAGTTTTCTATTTTTTCTTATTATCAGATAGAAAAATTTATATCTCGCTTCCAACTACTTGAAAAAATATTTTGTTCCTTAGATTTTTTAGGAAATTGAATGCTCTATAAAAAAGGTCTCCACGACTTTTTCGTAAACTCAACCGTTTAAAAGATATTAACAGTTAAAGTTTGATTATTTTTGGGAAAATTTTTTATTTCTTATGAATTTTATAACTCAATGAAAAAAATTATTATGAATGAATATAAATACTCATGAACGTTTTGACATACTAGCGCATTTTGTGTTATTTAGAGTAACTTAAAATATTCAAAAAATTACCGATTTATTGAGTATATGGGAATAAATTCATCAACTTACTGATGTTAATATTATGGCCAAGAATTTAGCTTTATTACAGAGATAAGTGTTTGCCATTGTGTTTTACAAAGAATTGCGGACAAGTGATCGCCGCGACTTGTTCGAATAAATTTCAATCGAGAGGCATAATTTTCGACCACTTTTTGCAGCAAATGAAGCCGTATTTCAGCAATAACATGCGGAATATGATGTTCCAAATCGTCAATCGAGCCGCGCTTATCTCTGTGGACAAGCGACTTCACATAATCCTACCAAAAGTAGTCCAGCGGTGCTAATTATATGATCTTGGGGACCACGCCACAGGCTCACGATATGAGATAATACGCTCACCAAAAGTTACCTTCAATAAATTGATACTTTCATTGACTGTACGGCACATAGCGCCATCTTGATGAAACCAAGGGTCATCCACATGCTCCAATTCAGCCACGAAAAGGCATTAATCATAGCTCTATAGCGTTTTCCATTGACTGTAATTGCATTGCCTGTTTCATTTGTGAAGAAGTATAGACCAGTGATTCCCTCTGTCCGTAGAGCACAACAAAAAGTGACTATTTGACTATTGACTCCTCATCAATGGCTTGTGGATTGTCATCACGCCAAAGGCAACATTTTATTAACTTATCCATTCAATCAAAAATGAGCTTCATCGCAAAACATAATTTTCTATTTTTTTCGAACTACTATTTTTGTAATATATTTGCACGATTTGCAAATTTTGCAAAGAGACCAACTTCAAAAAAGTATTGCCTCGTTGAATATCACACGTCCAAAAAAAGACCCGTTATTTACGAATCAAACCCCAACCTTTACCAAATCTATTAGAGCTTTATCCAGATATCTCAATTTCACTCAAGTCCGGATAAACGAACAACAGATCTAAAAGACGAACAGCCTGAACGACAAATCAAAACTAAATTGAGGGCAAAGCGATATGTGCTCCATCATCCGATATCCCATAATCCAAAAAAGGATTAGTCAAAACAAAAAGTCTTCGTCCAGGGAACCTGTTGCGAAGGCAAAGATTTTCCTAATGGCCGGAAAGAATATAGTCACTATTTACTGGATTCACAATGTGAAGTCTATTTCATCGACTACCTGGAGACGAAAAAACGGGCAAGAGGCTGTATTAGTCGAATTTATAGATCCATCCATTGAGTTTTACTGTGACAGTACACCGGCCTACACTTTCGCTGAATGATACGTTCATATATGTATGTATATTGAGATAAAAAACACACGGAAATTTTAATTAAATTCCCCGGCTAAATGATATTCCAATAAAATAGGTAACACTGTCATTAATTACAATGCCAGATATGAATCCGATCTGTCAACCAGTTTGTTTACAGCAGCTGCTTACATAAGTCGGGACACCTCAGTAGTGCGTTGTGATTTTTATGGATAAAAATATCGAACAAAGAATTTATCTCAAATTTTGTATTTATAATCAAATTTCTTGTGCGAAATCGTTGCGAATGTTGGAAAAGGCTTTCGGTGATTTAGTTTTATCAAAATCCCAAGTCTACATGTGGTACAAAGCCTTCAAAGACGGTCGAGAGATATAATTTCTTGTGCGAAATCGTTGCGAATGTTGGAAAAGGCTTTCGGTGATTTAGTTTTATCAAAATCCCAAGTCTACATGTGGTACAAAGCCTTCAAAGACGGTCGAGAGATATACCTCGTTCAGGACGACCTTCGACCTCTTCAACTGAAGAAAATATAAGAAAGTGAAGTGAAAATCGACAGGCTAGTGTTAGTGAGAAGCCATCCCTCTGGAATCTGTTCGAATGATTTTGGTGAATATTTTGGGTATGAAACGCGTTCTCGACTCATCCCGAAAAAGCTGAATTTTCTTAAAAAAAAGGTATCGTATACAGGTCTCTGTGGGTATGCTTGATCGTGCGCATTCCGATCCCACATTCATGAAGAACATTATAACTGCTGATGAGACACTGGTTTATGAGTTTAACATGCAAACAAGTCAACAATCATCGGAATAAAGGGAAAAAAAAACTTGCCGAAACCCAAAAAACCACGCCGAAGCCGCTCAAAAATCAAGGTGATGCTCATTATTTTTTTCAATATTTGAGTTTTGATGCATCATAAATTTCTTCTGGGTGAGCAGACGGTCAAAAAGGAGTTCTATTTAGTCGTATTGAGACGTTTTTGTAAGAAAATCCGTCGAAAACAACGGAAATTGTGGAAGAACAACTCATGGATTCTACACAATGATAATTATCATCGAATTGAACCACGATTGTGACCAAATTTAACGCCAAAAACACAATGAATGCTATTGATCAACCACCGTATTCACCAGAATTGGCTCCGTAGGATTTTTTCTTGTTCGCCAAACTGAAATTGCCGCTCCGTGGAACACTTTTTGAGTTCATCGTAGAGATAAAACCGAATTCGCTGAAGGAGCTGAAGGCCATCCCAAAAAGTGTCTTTTTAGTATTTTTTAAATAGCCAACTTATTCTCACCCGCCGGGTGAAGCAGAGGAAGAGGAAGACCTCCACTCAGTTGGATGAACCAAGTGTAGAAAGACCTGGCTTCGCTTGGAATATGGCGCTACGTAGCGAAAAGAAGAAACGACTGGAACGCTGTTGTTAACTCGGCTATAATCGCGTAAGGGGTGTCTACGCCAATTAAGAAGAAGAAGAACTTATTCTCATATTCATTTCGAAAAGCACCCATTAAAAAAAAATAAATTAGATCAGATTCAGATAACAGTTCCTAGAATTTTTTCATAAACAAATTTTTCTCAAAAAGACATTTTCTTGTATTTTTTACATTAAGGGAGGAATTTCACGCATTTGACGGCACTTTCTTTTCCTCACACTAAAAACGATTAACAATTTTTGCTAATCCTTTGAATTTCTTCTCATTTTTTTTAAATTACCGGATCACTTGAACCGCAAAACACACAGATACAAACATATAAATAAAGCAACAAGTCTTAACACAGCACAAATGAGGAAATATCAAAGAGATTCTTTCAAAGTAAGAGACAACGACGCTCTTTAGCTTTATGCAGCCACTTTATACAAACGCATAGTGTAGTACATATATGAAAATGTTACTATTGACACAATTTCAAGCACTTTGTTTGTATTAAAAGCCAAAAAACTCATTTATCTTTTAATGTACACAAATTAAGAACAACAACAACATGTGATTTATTTTTGTCAACCCAATTCAAGTTTTCCAATAAACATTTATTATGCTTAACTTACTCGAAGCTAAATGAATTTGATTTGAATGAAACAACGAAGTCGCCACGACACGATAATTGCTGGCGTGCCCAACAAGTGGTGAACGCGAACTGCCGATGTTCTTTGGGAATCGAAGAACAAAGGCTGTGGCACCGAATAAATGCTAACAAACACAGCGGTGTGCTTAAAAATCAGTATATGCCTTGTAAGTGTGTGAGTGTGCAGGTAATTAAACCATTAAAAGGAAAATATCACACACGCACACGCACAAATAGACAATATGTACGAAATTTACGCCTCCAAAATGTCAATGCAAACAAAAATTGAAAACAAAAAAATAAACAAAAATACTTTACCAATTTGAAGCTATGTAATTAAAAAGCAAAATTAATTGCGGTCTCATTTTATTTTTTATTTAATTTGTTACTTTTTAATTCTTTATCATACCCTGAACAGGGTATATTAAGTTTGTCACGAAGTTTGTAACACCCAGAAGGAAGCGTCAAAGACCCTATAAAGTATATATAAATGATCAATATGTTGAGCTGAGATGGTTTAGCTATGTCCGTCTGTCTGTCTGTCTGTCCGTCTGTCTGTATATGTATATGTATACGAACTAGTCCCTCAGTATTTAAGATATCGTTTTGAAATTTTGCAAACGTCATTTTCTCTTCAAGAAGCTGCTTATTTGTCGGAACTGTCGATATCGGACCACTATAACATATAGCTGCCATACAAACTGAATGATCGGAATCAAATGCTTGCATGGGAAACTTCCTCATTTGACGATATATCTTCACGAAATTTGGTATGAGTTATTGTTCATAGAAGTAATGTAATATCGAAAGAAATTGTTCAGATCGACTCACTATAGCATATAGCTGCCATACAAACCGAACGATCGGCATCAAGGGCTTGTATGGAAAACTTTCGCATTTGACGTGGTATCTTCACGAAATTTGACATGGATTACTACTTAAGGTAACAATACTTATAATCTCCGAAAATATTGTTCAGATCGGATTACTATAGCATATAGCTTCCATACAAACTGAACACATAGTAACTAAAAGAAATGCACCTGTGAAGGGTATATTAGCTTCGGTGCAGCCGAAGTTAACGTTTTTTCTTGTTTCGATTTTAATACGAGGTCAGTTTGTTTCATATACATATGTATGTACATACATATACATACATAGTAGTTATTGACCCTAAGAGTTTTGCTAGTTCAGAGCCCTAAAAATGGTCAAACTCCGACAATTAATTTAGGGAGTAGACAGAAGAGAATCGCATTTCTCTCTTTCTGGCTTTAGTAAATATATGTGTGGGTTTATTTAGACATTTTGATTTCAATAAATTTCGGCTACTGGATCAATCTTCGAAACGATCTTACTCAACAGAGCCTCTACGTGTAAACGTGAATCCAGAAATTCAATTTTTATAACCCTTCATAAGTGCTTTTTTTATAACACATAAAAGTACAAAACGATCTGCATCTTGAGTTTTTGATCGGACAGTTCGGATGGCAGCATTGTATATGCTATAGTGGTTCGATATCGACAGCTGCTATATAGTACATATGCGCTGCTTCTGGACACGAAAAGAGCGTGTGCAAAATCAGATCGATTCCCAAAAGGGGCGGGCATGGCTAAATCAATTCAGCTTATCACGTCAATCATTTACCACATATGAATATTTTATAGAGTCTTCGAGGTTATCCACTTCATGACAAACATAGTTCACTGCATAATAAAATATGTTCGCTAAGAAGCTACGGATTTAAAGTATTACCTACTGAAGCTTATTGACCCAAACACTTCGATACGACAGCCGACTCGATTGGGGAAAGTGGCATTCTGTCAGTATTCCACAAATTTAATAATATTTTTGAGTCTATAGTCTACTTTAAGCCAAAAAAAAACTTCAACCTAAATACAACTCTGCTTTTAATGGGCACCACATAGGAATATATAATAAAATAAAAGTTGTTTACAAATAACTTTTTGCGGGTTCATTTTAAGGGGTCAGTAGGGTAATCTTTTAAAATTTTTTTTTTTTTTTTGCATTTTCTGTTCCCTTATACCCTTAGAATTAATGTAGAAACCCACTTTGCCATTGGAAGGTTTCAAAAAATGCCCAAAAATAATAATACCGCTCGTCGTTCGGAGCGCTCGGAGTGCACATCTGGCAGTACTTCAAACTTTAAACGCGTTTTTCTCAAACACACACTTTTTTAAACTGGCGGGCATGATTCCGCTCGAACTACTCAACCGATTTGCTTAATTTTTTGTTTAATGTTCACAAAACGCCTGGTTATTGTTTCTATATTTTTTATAATTCATTGACAATGTTATGACAAAATTTATGTAAAAAAACATGGGGAAAGATTAAAAAAAAAACGTTAATTACTTTTTTATTTATCAACATTTTTTCATGAGTCTAGTAGGGACGATAACCATTCACGTATGTACTTTTTAAGAATAAATTGAGTTTTTGTGTTTCCGATGATCCAAACATGAGAGATCGTGTACGTCAGTGAAAAACGCATCTCATTCACCCAGTTATTTCTCCGACAGATGTCAACAAAAAATTCCGAAAAATTTGTTCATACACTCCATGATATACCTCATGATATAAGAAAAAAAGTTCTATTGTAGAAAAAAAGTTTCTATGAAAAAGAATGGTGACCCCTTAAAGGCAGTGAAATAAAAGATTAAACCACTGCTGAAGCTAATTCTTAAATCCAAATTCGTTAAATTAAAAAAAATTTCTATGAGGTAACAATCGCGTCTTTAGTTCATGAACCTCGTGCAATCAAACAACTCCACTGAGAAAAAAATCTAAAACATCCAGACAATCGAGTGCGTCGTTTTTATAATATACTTCTTAACAGATCCGAACCATGCTAAGATCGATGGAGTACCAGACACACTAAAAATTGTATATTTTTTCTATCAGAGAGTGCCTAAAGTATTTAACACACATTATTCAAAAATGAACATGTGTGTTGGTAACAAAGAACCCCACTTAGTCGAGATGCAGCAATACTTGTATATTTAATTCTTTTAGTATAATATTAAATAATATAATATAAGAGATATGGAACACTCATGATTATAGGAACACATATAGTCCACCAATCTTAAATCACATACACGTAAATGCTTTTAACCTATTGACCGAAGATTATATTATGTAATTGAGTACAATGCACTTGCGCACTTGAAAAAAACCACATACCATTCAGCATAAACAATGTACAATATACATACAAACATACACATAAAGAATGATCCATTTCGAGGTTGCCTATTTTTTTAAAGAAAAAAACACACAAACTTCAAATTTAATGGGGAATGTTTATTGTCATTCAAAAGAACATGCATACTTTGACATTTATTTTTTGAAGATTATCTCTTTCAAATGTTTCATAAGTTGAGTGAAGCCCGCGAAAGTTGAACGATTTATAAACTTTGCTCAGGCGTATTTCTTTCCATGCTGAAAGGTCAAACAATACTGAACAAAAATAACATGACAGCTTGACACGACTAACGGGTGAGCCAACAAGAAAGTACCTCTACTTGGATCATCCGTTATATTTAGTTATATAAGATAGTGAAATGAAATGAAATATTCCCCACTAGATGACGTGTCTTTCAATATTACTCCCCCACCAAACATAAGATAATATTGCTTAGCTCGTCATCATTTGGCCTTACAAACCAAATACATATACTCGTACATGTTTTGTAATTAGACCTAATCATCAAAAGACACCTCTCAAATTTTATAGCTATTGGAAGATTGGTCCACGATATATTGAATTTTGATATTTTTGATATTTTCAAAAAAAAGTTCTTTTCTAAAGTTTCAGCCTGCCTGGTATGCTTATATTATATGTAGGTATATCTAGTAGAGTTTAAAAATAACATTATCTACTTAGATAATACTTTCTTTATCAAGCGCTCTGATTCCATAGCAATTATGAGTTTCGAAAAATATGGAAAGAAATGAATTATCTTGAATAAAAATAACTCTTAATATTATGTTTTTACATAGATTAACCCCTAACATTGATTCTAAATAAATTTACTTTAATTTAAACAAATTTTGTGTCACAAAGATATTTGTTTATTTCACTTTTTGCTCTCGCGCATAAAATTGTTTTCTGGTTTTAGCGACTCGGTCTTAAAATCCGTTAAATAATTCCCGACACTAGTCGGTTAAATAACTAAACCGGTGAGGTTAAGTAATTAATAGCCTTTATGAAAAACAATTGCGACTGTCTAGCTCTAGCATTATCGAGTCTTCCCGTTTCTGATGAGAGATCAAATATCATTCGATATTTCAAGAAGCGATAAGCGAAGTGGGTGAAGCAACACAGTCTTTATGGATCCGACCAAAGCAAATACTTAGAATTTTATACGAAAGTTTCAATACCAACAGTTTACCTTCAGGCGATCTCAAGTAATATATATGTACATAGCTTCAAGTAGGTATATGCCATTTTAGGTTTAGACTTATCAAACTTTCCTCGTATTTTTGTTTGTTTGTATTTTTGTACATTTTCAGATTCGATTTCGATGCTTCGATACGCAGATATGTACATATATATCCCCATAGATACATGCATACATACATAAGTATATGGTTGTGTTTGCTTGCAAAGCAGAACAACAAGTTTCATCTTCGAAATTCAAGTTGACTCTCTTTCTCTTCTGCCCAATTGGCAACAGTAACGAATACCAGCTTACTTGTTTAGATAATTTATCACGACCGTGAATTCTACAAATATTTACACCGGTGAATATGTTTTTAAATGGAAACTGCACCCATCTAAATGGATTTGTTTACCATATATCACCAGAGGCGTAAAATACTAATAAGATGCTATAAACTGTGTTGCTGCATGAGATTTGATGAACTCATGCATGTTGATCGGTGCTTCGAATTGTTATAGTAAGTAATTGGAAGTTTGATTTCTGCTCAGATGACGTCTTTAACTTTACGGAGAAAATTCTCGTGTTGTTCTCAAAATGGAGAGCAGTCTCACAGCTTCCCACGCGCATCATAAACTGTTCGCTTTCTACTGTGTTGTGCGGACTTTGTGAAATCATCGAAAAGGTTTGAATGCGTTGCCCATAAATACTTCGATTGATTGATATGCATACATAAGTTGGACTGATCGCCCTGCATCTTTTCATTAAATTTATGATTTGGTTAAGACTTGAGTAACCTAACATAAGAGGTAACCTATATAAGTAGCCTATAAAAAGAATGTGTAGTCAGTAAAGCTTGAAAATATTTTTAGATATGAATAGGTTAGGTAAAGAACTGATCCTTGTATCAAAGGATATAATGGAACTGTTGTTGTTGTTGTTGTTGTAACGGCAGAGATCTGCCGAGTTGACAGTCCTTGGCGGGATAAAAATCCGAGTTCGTTCCGGTTACGTAAAGCCGGCTGTCGAGGGAATGGTTAATAGAGGAACTAATTGTGACCACTGGTCTTTTTAGATGCTTGATATGGACTACAATTTGATTATAGATTATTGATTTGGTATTCGCGGTTGTTTGAATAAATTATTTACATTAATATTTATATCTTTGTATATATTTTTATAATTCTATGACTAGCATTTCCAAACCATTGCCTACCACAATGTTATATCGTAATAACCAGATGTCGTGAAACCGCAAAACCAAAATTCTTACGCTACGCTATTAAGTAACTGCAACGAGAAGCGACAGATATCAAGGCATAAAACCGCAAAATATGTCGCAAAGAGTTAACAACCCCAGCAACGATAAATTGAATTCAACACTTTGAATTCCGACTAATTAATTCTTTGACGGAGTGAATAAGAATTGTTTTATTGACGCTGATTTGATGCTTAATTGACTATATGTTGTTTTGAATAAAACCAGTTTGGTTGAAAAGATGATCTTGATCATCTTGCGGTGATAAAAATATTGTTAGAAATGCTTTCAACTTCGCACTTTGGCTTCAAAGTAGTCGTTCCGAAGACGGCGCCAAAAATTTTCGCTAAATTGATATAATGATGATTGATATAATGTACCCTTTATAATGCTATGAAAAAGATATTAATTATATTTAATCATATTATCTGATCAAATTTGACCTATTCAGCTACGTTAACTAGCATCTCATTTTCGACCTTCATTCGAGAACGATTATACTTATTTACAAAAGATTCGGGACGTTTGGTACGAGTCCAGCATTGACACGGTTTAAATCCAAAATATTAACCAACATATGTTGAGTCGAGCCATTAGAGATGTTATGATGATCCATTTCGAGGTTCCCTACTTTTTGGCATTTATTATTTGAAGATTATCTCTTTCAAATGTTGGCGCGACTACGTCTCAGATGGTCCATCCGTTGAGCCCAATTTTCGGTGACTCGTTCGAACATTTCGACTGGTAACTGGCGCACGACACGAGTGATGGTTTGCTCCAAGGCCTGAATCAAATCGGGATTGTCCGCATAGACTTTAGACTTTACATATCCCCGCAGGAAAAAGTCTAACGATGTGATATCACATTATCTTGTTGGCCAATCGACCGAAAAGTTCTCTCAATAAATCCATTGAATGAAGCGATGTAGGGGAAGTGATCCCGTCTTGTTTAAATCAAAAGCCGAGATGACAAGTTTCAAATTCAGGCATCAGATAGTGGGTTATCATTGCGCGATAACGGTCGCCAATGACGGTTACGTTCTCACCGGCAAAATTTTTTGAAGAAATATGGACTGATGATTCTACAAACCACTTCAGACGGTTTTTTTTTGTTGAGAATGAAATGGCAGCTCTTGAATTTCTTACCCATTGAACCAGAAATGGGCCTCATCGCTGAACAGAACATGGCTCGAAAACGTCGGATCTTCTTGAAACTTTTCAAGAGCTTATAGAACGAAGCGATGCCGCTTGGGAAGGAAAATTTAATTGCAAGTTGCCATCAGGCCATTAAAGATATCGAAGTAGGAACTATAATATTTAATAATATTATTATTTATAATATTTTTCCCAATAAACGCTGCCTACACTTAGAAACGTTTTTTTTTCAACGCACTGTAAGTTGACCTAAACCATTACGATTTGTGTACTTACTACGATGGCCAATAAATAGTGAAACTTTTTAATATAAATTTCGCGTGAAAACCTATTTGTTGACATATTCTTTTTTAGGTTGGTATGACTGTCATTGACATCTCTGCCAAATGTCACATCAAAATAATCATTTGCATTTAGAATACGCTTGTCTCTCTAAAGCAGCTGCAGCGCATTCGTCGAGTTTTGCTCATAAAGTATGTTCGTCTCATTTTGGTTTTATTTGTTTTTCTTCGAACAAAGTACGCTAATTTATAGCAGTAAACAAGAAAATAGGACAGCATTACTAATTTTTATGAGCTCGGGCATTTAGTGGAACGCCAAATGATTTCTTGGAAAATAATCAAAACCTGAAGTGTTTACCATATTTAAATCTTAAAAAATAAAATATACTTGTACGCATATGTATGTATGTATGTATGTATATAGACAAATTCTTATTGAATTTTTATACTCTCGCAACAATGTTGCTAAGGAGAGTATTATAGTTTTGTTCACATAACGGTTGTTTGTAAGTCCTAAAACTAAAAGAGTCAGATATAGGGTTATATATACCAAAGTGATCAGGGTGACGAGTAGAGTTGAAATCCGGATGTCTGTCCGTCCGTCCGTCCGTCCGTGCAAGCTGTAACTTGAGTAAAAATTGAGATATCATGATGAAACTTGGTACACGTATTCCTTGGCTCCATAAGAAGGTTAAGTTCGAAGATGGGCAAAATCGGCCCACTGCCACGCCCACAAAATGGCGGAAACCGAAAACCTATAAAGAGTCATAACTAAGCGATAAATTAAGATATTAAAGTGAAATTTGGCACAAGGGATCGCATTTGGGAGGGGCATATTTGGACGTAATTTTTTTGGAAAAGTGGGGGTGGCCCCGCCCCCTACTAAGTTTTTTGTACGTATCTCGGAAACTACTATAGCTATGTCAACCAAACTCTACAGAGTCGTTTTCTTCAGGCATTTCCATATACAGTTCAAAAATGGAAGAATTCGGATAATAACCACGCCCACCTCCCATACAAAGGTTATGTTGAAAATCACTAAAAGTGCGTTAACGGACTAACAAAAACGTCAGAAACACAAAATTTTACGGAAGAAATGGCAGAAGGAAGCTGCACCCAGGCTTTTTTTAAAAATTGAAAATGGGCGTAGCCTCGCCCACTTATGGACCAAAAACCATATCTCAGGACTTACTCAACCGATTTCAATGAAATTCGGTATATAATATTTTCTTAACACCCTGATGACATGTACGAAATATAGGTGAAATCGGTTCACAACCACGCCTTCTTCCAATATAACGCTATTTTGGATTCCATCTGTTGCCTTCTCTGTATAATATGTAGTACATACATTAGGAACCAATGATGACAGCGGAATAAAACTTTACAAAAATACGTTATTTGAAAAATATGTAAATGACTGATAATGAAATCTCGATTATCACTTTATCATGCGAGAGTATAAAATGTTCGGTGACACCCGAACTTAGCCCTTCCTTACTTGTTTAGATATTCTTTAGTACAACAATTTTGAATATTTTCGAAAATTATCATAAATATGGATGTGTTTCTGAGAAAGATAAAATAAACATTTAAGCACGTAAATCCGATCCGATATATATTTATGTGTACTTGTATCATATATACATATATAACGGTTACCATTTGCACATGTTGGCGCACATCAAATCTTGCCACCAAACAAGGGTACTCATTTTGGGGTATAGAGTTATATTCGGAGGTAAGAATTTAAACGACACAGTAAAAAATTTAAATATTAGATTTAATTCTCGGAAAATAAGCTATTATAAATCAGTGCTGAACTTCCATAACCCGAAGATAGATAAGTATGTAGATGTTAATTAATTGAAGTTTTGCACTGCGACTCAAGTTCTATTGTGCCCTCTTCTATATCACACACATGGTCACAAAGGTTCAGCACTCTGAACAATTCCAAGAGCTCGCTGGGCGCGATGGCGGTGGTGTGACTCCTGTCCACTTAGATGGATCCAAGGGTTTTGATCGAAGTTCTCCATAACTTGAACTCTTGAATTAGCAATAGAAATGAAATTTCATACAAATTTCGTTCCATAAATCGAACTTTTAAATTGGCACCTGATCTTCTAAGTCACATTTTTCAAGGAAATTTTGTTAACAGCGACTCACGTAGAGGTCGTCGCGCATATTTAACCCTTCAAATGATCTATTACAGATTATATGTATTCAGGTAGACAATTCATAACTTTGCAATTTTAAATTCCTATCTAAACACGAATATTAATAACAGGTGATCCAAGTAGAAAGACTTTTTTCAATAGCTTTTTTTGACTGATCACGCGTCATGTTATTTTTGTTCAGTATTGTTGGGCATTTCATTCTAGAAAGACTTACGCCTGAACAATGTTTACCAGTCGTTCAACTTTATTTCGGAAATTCACGTTCTGTAAAGAATGTGTTTCGCGCGCTTCGCTGAACATATGGTCGACATAATCGGCCTACTGAGCATACTATTCGCAACACCATTACTCATCTTTAAACCCAGCATTCATTATTGGTTAATATTCGACCGAATAGACCACGTCCAGTACGCAGCGAAAAAAATATAACAGCCGTAGCTAAGAGGTACACGGAGACCGTGAAGAGTCAACTCGGCACCGTTCGTAGCAACTCGGACTGATGTAGGGAACGACTTTGCACATTCCTCGTCGAGATCTTAAATTGAAAACGTGCAAAATACAGCTTGGGCACGAACTGAAGCCGTTGGACCTTCTTAAGCGATATCGCTCCGCTCTATGAACTCTTGAAATGTTCCAAGAAGATCCGACGTTTTCGAGCCAAATTTTGCTCAGCGGGGATGCCCATTTCTGTCTCAATGGGTATGTAAACAAGCAAAATTGGCGTATTTGAGAGGAAGAGCAACTTGAAGAAATTCAAGAACTGCCATTGCATCAAGAAAACAACGGGCCGGTGTGGTTTGTGGGCCGGTGGAATCATCGGTCCATATTTCTTCAAAAATGATGCCGGTGAGAACGTAACCGTCATTGGAGACCGTTATCGTACCATAATAACCTACTATTTGATACCTGAGATTGAAGCTCGTGATCTCAATGACATTTGGTTTCAACTAGATAGCGCCACTTCCCACACATCGAATCAATCAATGGATTTATTGAGAGAACACTTCGGTGAGCAGACAATTTCATGTTTTGGGCCGGGCGATTGGCCAACAAGATCATATGATATCACACCGTTAGACTTTTTCCTGTGGGGATATGTAAATTCTGAAGTCTATGCGAACAATCCCGGTTCGATTAAGGCCTTGGAGCCAAACGTCGCTCGGGTCATTCAGCCAATTACCAGTCAAAATGCTCGAACGAAGCCAACGAGAATTGAACTCAACGGGTGGAACATCTAAGACGTAACCATGGTCAACATTTGAAAGAGATAATCTTCAAAAAATTAATGCCAGAGAATGTTCTGTTTACTGAAACAAGCAAGCAAAAAATTTATGGTCATCCAAAAATTATAGAACAAATTTTTTATGTACATAAGCGAAGTAAATAAATAAAACTATGTCAAATTTTATGTTTTGATGATAAGTTCTAGTAATCGAAGTCTCTCTAACTCGAAATATATGTATATATATACATACATATATGTATATTTATAAATGGTACCATATATAAGATTTCAGAAATGATCTGAATATGCTTGTCCATGCGGAAAGACAAAGTTTTTTCAAACGAGTGACATAAAATGCCTAAAATTCAAGCATCTAAACTAGAATACCCTAGTAGATTTCGAAATTGAATTCGAAGGCCGAAACGAAGAAGCGCATATCTTGGCTGACAGGAAAATAAACAGCCCATGCAAAAACCATATGTTCCGTGGTCGTGGCTGACGTCAGCTCATACCCTGACATTGGTGTACTGGAAGTTGAGCACTTTAGAATTGATGTTTTTTTTCGACATACACAACTTTTTTTTAGAAGAAAGCAATTTTGTGATAAAATGTTGGCACCCAGTAGGAAAGTCTTCTTCAATCGAAACAAATTTTTACATTTTTACTTCGATTTGTAGAACTCTTTTTTTTCTTGTAGTTATCAAGTTAAACATCATAAAGCCGTCAAAGACTCTAACTGCTCTAAAATCGAGTCAGTTTCAGACATGTTAATTACCAAGCGGCGCAATGGCGGCATACTTTAACCAATTATCATATCGCCAGATGACTCAGTGATTTGCCATGAACTCTGAAATATTTCTGCTTCTACCGTCTGCAAGCGTGCAAAGAAATTATTATCTCCACATGCGATAAAAATTTCAATTAAAGCTTTCGGCATTATCCAAATGAAATATGTATGCACAAACATTGAAAATTTATCTTTTTAAATATGGATGCATTATATTAAAGTACCATTAACCTCGGTTTTATGTAACTCGGCATGTAGAATTTTTACAAAAAAACTTTCAATTTCTACTTCTTTCTTACTAAAAAATATAGAAATGATCGTGGATTGTGAAATAAGGTCAAAGACACTGAAAATTGCACCCCTGCATTCGAACCAGCATGCTTGCAGAGCAAGCAGATCAGCTAATACTGTTCTGTACTAGCTAACCTCGAAGATAAAGAGTTCGCTGGAAGAAGGGAAAGTAATATTATGCGCCTTCCTAGACATTGAAGGTGCTTTTGACAACATGGCTCACAAGAGCGCAAAAAAAGGAATGTGACAGCACCGGTGCCCAGATGGATAGAGGCCGTACTGCCTACTAAAATAGCTGAGACCACAATAGGGTATGTCAGGATTCGTCTGGGCATTACAAGAGGCTACCCACAGGGTGGAGTGCTATTTCCCTATTATGGAGCCTTATCGTGGACGGACCACTAGTTTTGTTAACCAACAATGAAAGCCGCTATCAAGGATATGCGGATAATATTATTACATCTAGAGCCAAATTCGAGGACACTCTCTGCGACTTAGTAAAAAGGGGATTAAGCCTGGCTAAGGAATGGTGCAGTGGGGTTAAACTCAATATCGTTCAAGCAAAGGTTTGATGCGCTGTGTGTTCCGGTGGAATCATCGGTCCGTATTTCGTAACCACAATGACGACCGTTATCGCGCCATAATAACCGACTGTGTGATACCTGAAATTGAAGCTCGTGATCTCAGCGACATTTGGTTTCAACAAAAAGGCGCCACTTCCAACCCATCGCATCTATCAATAGATTTGCTGAGAGCAGATAATTTTTTGTTTTGGGCGGGTTGCTGGTCACCAAGATTGAGCAAAACATCACGCGTGTCGTTCGCCAGTTACCAATCGAAATTCTCGAACGAGTCATCGAAAATTGGACTCAACGGATGGACCACCTGCAACGTAGCCGCGGCCAGACTTTGAAAGAGATAATCTTCAAAAAATGAATGCCGAAGAAAGTTCTTTCGAATGACAATAAACATTCCCCATTAAATTTCTTTGAAAAAGTAGGGAACCTCGAAAAGGATCCCCTTCTTATTCTACGATATGGTCTTCAAGCCATCATCTTTCGAATATGTTAACGAAGCCACACGATGGAGCCTTGTATTAGGATCCGATTATATTTATTAACCCCTGAACATAAGTGAATACACCACAGCCAAAATTATATTATATTTAAACCTTAAGACCTGTTCACAATACAATCAGTCGCTCAACGTTCGTACATTTGACGGAGTACAGCGATGAAACTGTAAGCCTTGCTCAGTACGTTCGTAAAACTGGGCAATGACAAGTCAACAAATCCACCGCCAGTGAAATTAAACGGTTGTTGGGCGTTAAGCAGGAAAATTGCGAGTGACTTTCGAAAGCGTTGATCAAAGTGATACCAAGACGAGCCGTAACCATGAGCAGCGAGAGTTTTATTCTACAAAGAACAAATAAAAGAGCAATAATAATCATAAATATAGTAAATATTCGGAATTGGGACTTCAAAATTATGCAGTATCCACCTGCTCATTAACCTCATTGCCGAACCAACAATAGCCGAAGAGCTGTGTAAAAATGCAAAAGCAATAAAAATATATTATCATCTCGCTGTTTGAGTTACTGGAGTTCATAGTCGCCTGAAAGCCCGTCACCGCCGATATAACCAAAGAAGTAAAGAATTGCAGCAATATGGACAGGCGAAAGATATGTTCAACGTCATCACGCACGCTGAAGACAAAAGAGGGTAAAAGAAGAAGGAAAGAAAATTGTTGGTATGCAATATGACAATGCGTAAGAACCAGCTGAGAGGGAGTTAAGATGTAATGTGACGTCAGAAAATAGCTATTATAAATTGAAAATATTTCATTCTACGAGTACTCACGACTTTAGTATGCAATGATGATCCACAATGTCAGCCATTCGTGCATTGGGATCACGTATACGCTTCATATCTCTTCTCACGTGGCATTCATCCAAAATAAGATCATCAAAAGTGGATTTGATGATATTCAAATGGCATCGTAGTAAATTCATCATGCTTATATTTAAGTAATCAACCGTGACAATTTGAACGGCGAACATGAAGTCAGTGACGCCTATATAGACCACCTGCAAAAAGAACGGCAACCAAGCGGGCATTGCAACACGATATGGAAATATTTGACCAGCCATATCGGGATCTGAAAAAAATATCGAAGAACGTTACAGTAGATTTATATATACCTGAAAATATAAACAGTGTTGCCAACCGATTTCAAAACACAATATACTTTAAAATATCATCTCACGGTACATATATCAATGAGTCAAACTGTTTCAGAAGGAATATCAACAAACAAAATAGCTTTCAAAAGAATAAGTTCGAAGTAGTATACCGGTAGGTGGAGGGTTTATTGCTGCCTGTTGAGGTGAAGCATGGATAGCTGAGAGTTCCTACGTCAACAATATCAAAAACGCAATTGTGTATGTGTTACTCTGGTTCTACGTATCAACTTGGTGTGGTTTGTGGATCGGTGGAATCATCGATGGAATCATCGGTCCATATTTCATCAAAAACTTTGCCGGTGAGAACGTAACCGTATTTTATAGCGCCATGATAACCGACTATTTAATGCATGAAATTGAAGCTCGTGATTTCGATGACATTTGGTTTCAACAAGACGGCGCCACTTCCCACAAATCGCATCAATCGATGGATTTATTGAGAGAACACTTCGATGAGCAAATAATTACACGTTTTGGGCCGGTCGATTGGCCACCTGATCTTATGATATCACACCGTTTTCCTGTGGGAATATGTAATGTCTAAAGTCTATGCGGACAATCCCGCTTCGATTCAGGCCTTCGAGCCAAATATCACGCATGTCAGTCGCTAGTTACCAGTCGAAATGCTCGAACGAGTCACGGAAAATTGAACTCAGCAGATGGACCATCTGAAAAGTAGGCGCGCCCAACATTTAAAGGAGATAACCTTCAAAAAATAAATAAAATATTTTTTATTTTAAAAGGTAGGAAGTATTGAGCCTCGATCATGCCCTTCAGTTTAAATGCGCGCAAAAACGTATACATCTCAAAGGAGAATATTTTGAAACGCAATGGAACGACTTTCTATGATTAATATTAGTTTTTGTTCTTCAATCCCGGAATATAGAAGGCTACCCGTGTATATAAATTTTTCCGCATATTTTATAAATCCAACAAGAAAAACTGTGTTGGCAAAACTGCTTAAATACATAATTTGCAATTAAGGAATTATTTTCTTACTTATAAAAACTGAAGCCATCGCCACAAATCCGGTGAAACCCACTACAGTGGCATAAATGACGAGAAAGAGCTTGTTTTCCATCTCAGCGCGGGCAAATATCTTGTGCTAACGTAAAGAGATTATATGAAAAATATTTAAATATATTTATAAACAGTATTATTCCAAGTATTTTAGTTGGAATACGTTAACACGTGCTGGAGCACGAAAGCAAGGTATCGCCAGCCTATGGCTATAACTCCCTACTGGACTCTTCGGACCTTGAGGCTTTCAGCACTTATTCAATTTGCGAAATTCAAAACTGAATCAAGCGCTGAATATCAAAACACATGAACAGATAAGTCTAGCCTTGCACTCTTACCTGCGCATCCGTTTTAATGTACGACTTCGTAGCGCGCTTCAGCTTCAAAATGGCTCCCTGCAGAGTTCTTAAGTGAAACAACACGTTATAAATCTGCAAAAAATCTCGACTTCATATTAATAAAAGAAAATATAAGTGTGTATAAGGCAGGAACCTTCAAAGCACCGGCAAAATGTGACATTGTCAGACAGAAGTTTTGCGTGAACGCGTAGAAATCCGGCCAACAGATGTACAAATCATAGAATTCAAAAAGAATGTAGAAGAAATTTGTGAAAGTCAAAAAACTACCGTAGGTCAGCAATAATCCATTCACAAGCCGTGTTCGCTGTAGCGGCACAAACCATGGCGATAACGGTACACCCGACATTTGTGACAACCAAATATTAAATTCAATAGAACCGATTTGCCCTTTGTCTGCTTCTGAGGGGAATACACGAAAGTACACTTGTTTAAATTTGTGTAGGAATCCAGCCATTTTCCTTTACGCTTTCGAAACACACACTCTAATGGTTGCGCGCCTTAAAGTATGCTTACATTTATAGCAATTATTTTGTTGTCGCTTACGTTGGACGCTAATTATTAGGTACCAACTTAAGGCGTTAAAGCGTTAAAGAGTCAAAAGTTTTTGCTAGCGTTAACTTAATTAATTAATAACAGGTGTCGCTCAAAACGTCTCGATTGCCCCGTTAATGAATTAATTACTTTAAACGGAGCCTTTTTGACGTAGTCTTCTTACGCAGGTGCCTATGCGTCATATTGTACAGTTTGGCCTCTGTGAACAAACTGTTTTATTTCTTCAACAATTGTGAACTTTGGCATATAGTTTCCCTACATCTACTGAAGTTTTCACACAATACCTCGGGGGTCTGTATACGTAGCGACTCTTATCAATTCATATATGTATATTACGAAAATACCCCCATTATATTTTCAAAAATTTTTTGTTCTCTTAAAACTCTCCTAATCACAACAAACCGGCATTCTAAGCTGTCAATGTGAGATCCCTGTTAGGATCGATCTCTTAACCTAACTCTCTCCTCAAGCATAGCAACAGTTTTTGTTCTACACATGAAACTAGAATTATGAGGATGAACACAGGGAAAATATTACCTTCCAATTTGAGACGGTCGGTACTAAATATCCTTAGCTTCTTCTTCTACTATGTTGGCGTAGACTCCGCTTACGTGATTATAGCCGAGTTTACAGCAGCACGCCAGTCGTTCTTCTTTTTCCCTTTTTGGAACCAATTAGAGATTTGATGTGTAGCCAGGTCCTTCTCCTCTTAGCCTTTCCAACCGAGTGGAGGTCTTCCTCTCCTCTCTATAAAAATCTCTTGGGAATGACCAGAAACGATTCTTTTATATATGGCTTAAGCAGCTCACGACTTCCAATCTTAAACCAAGTATCCTCTGTGTAGCTAAAAAACATCCCTTAGAAGGCGAGCTAAAGTGAGAAGACGCAATTGGCAATGTTTTCGCAGATCGAAGTGTTCATGAACGATATGTCCAGAACGTTCCTAGATATATTTAATGCCAATTTCCCGCAACGAACAGAACCCAGATAACGCTCATCAATCTATATTTCGATATCAAGCAGTTTTTTTCCACAAATAAGAACTCCGTCTCAAACAAGTAAGGCTCTGCTAGAAATCTATCGAATCAATACATTCACATTAACGAGTTATTACTGTATGTTTTCAGGTATTTGCTATGCTACGTGCTATGTCAATTATGTTTATAAATAAATTAATTACACGATCCAATTTGCTATCAATGTCATTTATTGTCTGGCCTCTGGTCATTTAAAATATCGGTAGAAGCATTCCTGAGAACAAAAATTTGTAAGTTTTCTATTTATATAGTTTTCGCGAGGAGCTCAGTATTTCATTAATAAAACACTTCGCAAATTAATAAGTAATTGAAGTTTTGTAGAAACATAGGGTTGTACACAATCCTGTAAGATTTTAACAAAATTCGAGAGCCTTGAGTTATGGTTTTTACGGCTTTATGGGTTTTTAAATAGAGCCGCCAGGGAAGGACGCCAAATTTTTCCCGCTCTTTTTAACATTTCTCTTCAGTAAGATGTGCCATTTCATCACAGAAAGATATTCGATCTAACAACGAGTCCAAGTTATTAAAATTTACTACCGAAATTCGGAGTCAGTGACCTAAACTTTAAGAACCAAATCAGTCTCTCACAAGTCGTTCTCAAGAGTTGGGCATCCGTGTGCCGCTGTTGTGGCACATTTTGCGAAAAGATCTTGGCCTGCATCCTTACAAGATCAAAATGGCACAAGAGCTGAAGCCGCTTGACCACCAGAATCGTCGTATGTTCTTGAATTAGGCTAAGCAACAACTTGAAAATGATTCGGATTTTCATTGAAAAATCATCTTCAGCGATCAGGCTCATTTATAGCTGAATGGCTTCATCAATAAGTAATTGGCCAGGCAGCAACACGTACTCTATTAGTCACCATTGCATCTCGAAAAAATATGGTTTGGTGCGGTCTATGGGTCGGCGGAGTCCCTGGGCCTTACTTATTTAGTGATGATCAAGACCGCCACGTTACTGTGAGTGGGAATCGCTACCACTCAATGAGAATCGAATATTTTTGGCCCGAATTGGATGATGTGGGCTTGAACAAAATGTGGTTCCAACAGCACGGCTCCTCAAGCCGCAAAGCGAATGTCACAATCGATTTATTGAAAACCAAGTTTGGTGAAAGTGTTATCTCACGAAATGGCCCAGTCAATTGGCCGACTCGGTCGTGCGATTTGACGCCGTTAGACTATTTCCGGTGGGACTACGTTGATTCTATGGTCTAGGCCAACGACGATTGATGAACTTCGTACGAATATCGAACGTGAAATTGCAGCAGTTTCGGCCGATTTATGCTTGAAAACTATCGAAAATTGAGTACAGCGTCTGAACTTCTGCAAGCTTGGCCGTGTTGGCCATGTAAAAGAAATCGAGTTCCATATATACATAGTATAATGGCATCGAATGTACTTTCACAGGAATAAAGAAATTCATTGATATCCCAAACCATTTTTGTTTGTGGCTTGCGTGGCATTCTTCCCATTTTTTTTTACAAAAGTTTCAAAATATAACGAATTTTTTCATTATTTTCACTCATTTTTGAACAGCCGTAACTTTTTTATTTATGAAACTTAAAATCTCACCTTTCCAACACTATATGCTATGATGCAATGTGAGTGGTAGCACTGGAGATATACGACTGCAACGACATCTATTGACAAAATACGAAAAGACTTTTTCGACTACCTATATATGTACAAATAAGAAGGAGCAGCTTTTGAACACTTTAACTAGATTAATGTTCGATTACAACATAATTTAAATGTCTAATGAAATGAAATTCCAGTCAGTTTTATTTAACATAAAAATTGCTTAACTGCCTTGAAAAGTGTTCTAGTGTGTATTTCTAGTTCCCAAATAATTATTTCTTAAACCTCTCTACTTCTTTATTTCGAAAATTACGTTTAACGCCAAATTTATCAAACATTTCAAGCTAGTGCTGATAGTGAGACTTTTTAATTACAATTTCGCACGAAAACGGATTCATAGAATTATTTTTTTATGGGTTGGTGTGACTATCAGTGACATTTGTGCCGAAGGTCGTATCAATATAATCATTAGTGTTTAGTATACGGTTGCCTTTCAACATAAAATTCTGTTGAATTTTGTATCCGGAATCAAATTTCTGGTGCCGAAACGTTCAGAATGTTGGAAAAGGCCCTCGGTGATAATTGTTTGTCGCGCGCATGTGTTTTTGATTTGTACAAATTATTCAAAGAAGGTCGAGAACGAGTTGACAACAAATCACGTCAACATCAACTGATGATCAGCATGTCAACAAAATAAAGGAATTGGTGCTTGAGAATAGACGAATAACAGTCAGACATCTTACTGGCATCATGGGAAAATTAGAAGGATCAGTGAAAACCATTTTGAAAGATCATTTGGGAGAAGTGAAAGAGCGATTAGATCTAAAATTACTAAATTTTTTCGAAAAACAGCGTCGTGTTAATGTCGGTGAAACAATGCTTTCCGAATACTAGGATGTCATGAAACGTATTATTATTGATGAGTCTTGGATCTATGCTTACGACCCGGAATCAGACGATGCGGCCGAAGGTGAGCCGAAGCCAAGAAAAACATGTCAAAGCAGGTCAAAATTCAAGGTTATGTTAACAGTTTCTTCGATTATCGAGGTGTGGTGAACTTCAAATTACTTCCAACTGGCCAAACTGTCAACAACAACTATTTGAGTGTTATGCGTCGTTTAAGAAAAGCTATTCGTAACAAGTAAGGAAGTGCTAAGTTCGGGTGTCACCGAACATTTTATACTCTCGCATGATAAAGTGATAATCGAGATTTCATTATCCGACATTAACATATTTTTCAAATAACGTATTTGTGTAAAGTTTTCTTTCGCTATCATCATTGGTCCCTAATTTATATATTATACAGAGAAGGCATCAGATGGAATTCAAAATAGCGTTATATTGGAAGAAGGCGTGGTTGTGAACCGATTTCACCTATATTTCGTACACGTCATCAGGGTGTTAAGAAAATATTATATACCGAATTTCATTGAAATCGGTCTAGTAGTTCCTGAGATATGGTTTTTGGTCCATAAGTGGGCGACGCCACGCCCATTTTCAATTTTTAAAAAAAGCCTGGGTGCCGTTTCCCTCTGCTATTTCTTCCGTAAAATTTAGTGTTTCTGACGTTTTTGTTAGTCGGTTAACGCACTTTTAGTGATTTTCAACCAACCTTTGTATGGGAGGTGGGCGTGGTTATTAAACGATTTCTTCCATTTTTAAACTGTATATGGAAATGTCTGAAGGAAACGACTCTATAGAGTTTGGTTGACATAGCTAAAGTAGTTCCCGAAATATGAACAAAAAACTTAGTAGGGGGCGGGGCCACGCCCACTTTAAAAAAGAAATTTCGTCCAAATATGCCCCTCCCTAATGCGATCCTTTGTGCCAAATTTCACTTTAATATCTTTATTTATGGCTTAGTTATGACACTTTATAGGTTTTCGGTTTCCGCCATTTTGTGGGCGTGGCAGTAGGCCGATTTTGCCCATCTTCGAACTTAACCTTCTTATGGAGCCAAGAAATATGTGTACCAAGTTTCATCATGATATCTCTATTTTTACTCAAGTTACAGCTTGCACGGACAGACGGACGGACGGACAGACAGACATCCGGATTTCAACTCTAATCGTCACCCGTCAGTGATCACACTTTGGTATATATAACCCTATATCTGACTCTTTTAGTTTTAGGACTTACAAACGGTTGTTTGTGAACAAAACTATAATACTCTCCTTAGCAACTTTGTTGCGAGAGTATAAAAAGAGGCCGGAATTATGGGCGACAACTCATGGTTTTTGCACAATACTGCATTGATTTTTCGTGAGTTTGTCACCAAACTTTCAACCAATATCGTGCCACAACCACTGCATTTGTCTGATTTAGCTCTGTGTGACTTCTGGCTATTCAGCAAACAACGGCTCCGGGAAACCCTTTTGAGTCATTTGAAGATATTAAACGTGAATTGCTAGGCGCACTGAAATCTATTTCGGAAACTGGCTTTAACAACTGTTTCGAGGATTGGAAGAAACGTTGGCACTAATGTATTGGGGCCAAGGTGAATTACTTCGAGGGGATGACATAGATTTTGAAGAATAAATTAAGAATTTTAAAATTATGAACAAAATCTTACTATTTATTGCTCATAGTAGTAGATACCGCCCAAATTGATAGAGAAGTGAAAATATTTCCGAGCCTTTCCTTTAAGATTATTTGTTAATGAAGTAAATATCTTGAGAAAGGCCTTCTTTTCTTGGTCAAACATTCCGTGTGGTTCAAGATCTGCAATCAGTTTAAATTTGATGCCGTCGCCATATTGGTTGCGTTGCTGGGCTCAGCTATTTATCATTTTTAAATTACTGAAGTCTTATTTTTGACTTCAATTGTATTTTAGAAGAAGTCATGAGTAAATTCTATGGACTTTACGTAGTACTTATCACGTATCCAATACGGTAACATACCCAACCATATTAGATTCTGTTACGTACATATTTGCTATATTTGATTCCAAGAAATTTGCATTTGATAAGATTTTATATCTTCCGTATTTCTAACTTTTCAACCAAGCAGCATCGTCAGGAAAACGATGAGGAAGTTCAGAAGCAATTCGAAACTCAATTCAATCAATTTTGTCTTACCGTATTGATATTTAAACGTAATGAAACATCTCTTTCTTCTTCTTAGAATATGGACGTAAAATCTTTTTACTCAGTTGATGGAAACTCAGATAGAAACGCAGATTTTTGGAAGGAAAAGGCATATGTCAGATAAGAATCATGTGAACTCCTTCTTTTCTTTTGTAGACATGAGAAATATTGAACTGATTTAGAGTATCGTGATTCAACTAGCTCTTATGATAATTATCGCGGTCGTCCCCACTTTTCTGGAACCTTCTTAAACCTAAATTTTCCCTCCTTTGTTATTTACCTTTTTTATTTTGTTTAATTGAACTTGAATTGATCGTAATCACATCGTAAGATCCGTAAGTCATAAAGAATGTGGTCTGCTTAACACATTTTGATAAAGTTTTATATGAAAGCTTTTTGTGAAAGTTTTTCGCGAAAGCTCTTTGCGAAAGCTTTCCATGAAAGTTATAAATTTCAGCGTGAATACACTTGCCGCAAGAGCGCTATAACTGTATAAGATTTACTCAAAATACCAGTGAAACTGGGCAGCGACAGAGACATGAAACCGCCAGCCGTAAAAACAAACGGTGTTTGCGAATTGCACATAAATATTAAGAGTGATTTCTTGAAGCGCTGATCAAACGCATACCAATTCGAGCTGTAACCGCTGGCGGCCAAAGTTTTGCTCTGCAAAAAATTAAAAAAAAAATTTAAAAAAAAATTAACAAAATTATTGCACACGTACCTGCTCGGACACCTCATTGCCGAACCAACAATACACAAATAACTCACAAAAAATGCAGCCGCAATAACAGTAAATGAGTGCAGCGCCATTTGAGTTCTCCACTTTGACAATCGCCTGAAAGCCCGTCATGGCGAATATAATGAGTGAGGTGAAGAACTGTAAGAGCACTGGCAGGCGAAAAATATCCTCCACATCATTGCGCAGACTTTGAGATTGGAAATACAAAAATAAAATTTTTAAATTTTTTTAATTTAAATATTTTAAAATTTAAATTTAAATAAAAATGTATAAATCCAGTGACTTACTCGTGGAGCAGGCAATGGTGCTCAACTATGGTTTGTAAGCGCTTGTTGACCTCTTCTTGTTCCTTCGCATTAACACAATCCAACTTGAGCTCCTCGAAAGCCAAATTCAGTATTTTCAATTGAAAACGTATCTGATTGATCATGGTCACATTGAGATAGTCGATGGCGACAATCTGCAGCGCAAATACCAAAACACTCATGCCCATGTAGGCTAGTTGCATGCCGAAAGGCATCCACTCCGGCAATTTCACGCGATAGGGGAATATTTGACCCGCAACGCCGTTGGGATCTATATTTGTAAAATTAAATAAAAATATCGATAACATTTCATGAATCGGTATTATTTTTGGGACCAGCACTTACTGTAGAACAGATACATGAGGCCTAGCACGCCTGTGAAACCCACCAGTGAGGCATAAATGGTTAACGGTATTTTATTCTCAAATTCACCACGATAAAAAGCGACTAACTGTAAAGTAATTTTATTAAGTAAATTCAACTTCTTAAATATCATCTTAAATCATTCCATTAACCTGACTTTTTGAAACCACATAAGTTTTGGCTGAGTACTCAATTCTTCTCACCACAAAGGCTACTTCGTCCAGCCGATAAATAATATTGATAACCTTAAAATTAAAGAAATTCGCATTCATAATAAGTTTATATATTGAATTTCCTCGAGTTTTACCTTGAACACTCCGGCGATATGTGTCAGGGACAAGCAAATATTCTGCGTCAAACTGTCCAAATTGGGCCAACACGAAATCATATCGTAAATTTCAAAAAACGTGTAAAAGAATGTCACCACCAGCGTCATCAGCACTCCATATATGCCGAGCGCAATCCTCAAGCGCGGCGACTCTGCCTTTAGGCCCACCACAGGCACCCCAAACAACTGTGCCAACCACACATTGTACTGTATTGAACCGATTTTGCCTTTGGATGCATCGGATGGAAATATACGCGAGGATAATTCTTCCAGCTTATCCATTACTAAGCGCTCTCAATATTTTGGCAGATTTGCAAAAGTTTTTCAAGACTGAATGCTTGCACAAATTTATATAGTGACAGGATTAGAGGGTATTTTGTAACACATTATTTATTTAGATAACTATTATACGTATGTATGTGAGTACATATTAACGAAAATATATACCCTTTTGAAAAATTAACATATCCCAGTCAATGAATACTTTGAGAATTTATTGAATTACCTTCGGACCGGACGACATTCCGTATATAGAATACCAGAAGTATTTCGAAAATTAGGGAAATTTATTTTCAAAGCTCTCAAGCCAAATTCTGTCTTTACGTTTACGTTTTCGAAATCTTTTCGAACATAACAAAATCCACTTACTGACATGATATGCAGACGCCTAGCCGGTAGATCCAGGTATCATCAAGTGGCTGTAGAGGGTTTTAGCAAAGTGGGCCTTAGGGGAATACACACAACTGGCCCTTTTTCCAAGAGTGCGTTACGAAGAAGGTAAACTTAACAAAGAAGTTTAAAGTTAATCTCGGCAGTAAGGCGGAGTGTGGTGACTCCACGCTCGACGTATTACTGATGGGCAGCACTATCCAGTGGTATACTGATGGCTCGAAAACACCGAAAGGCATTGGAGCAGGCATTGCAGGACCGCATACCAAACTATCCATACCGATGGGTTGTTTTCCGAGCATCTTTCAAGCAGAAGTCTTGTGCAAAAATCAATATCCAACACAACTACCGCAACCAACGTATCGTTATAGTCAGCGATAGTCAAGTGGCACTAAAAGCGATCTCAGCTGATGAAGTCAAATAGCTATTAGTGGAGGTGTGTATAAAGTAGAGTAAAGGAGTAGCCGGCAATGAGCTGGTCGACGAACTAACCCACTCTGGCGGCCTCCAGGATGATGGGACTAGAACCATGCATTGCCGTGGGATCCCACATCCGAAAAGTGTTGTTCCTTAGGGAGGAGAGAGTGGGTATAGAACGGTACTGACAGCAGATAACAGGAATGTGCCACGTCAAGTACTACTGAGAAGTTACAACATAGCAAGGTTTAGAGATATCATCAACCTCCCTCGAAACAAATTCCGCCTCCTTGTCGCGCTCTAAACTGGGCACTGTAGGCTCAAGAAAGTCTTATCCAGCATTGGCAATAGGCATAGTTTATTGTTCAAACTACCGGTTTTGCGACATAGAACAGGAAACTCCAGAACACCTGAATCTAGATTGCCCAGAAATTTTTAGAAGCAGGCTCAAGGCTTTTGGATCCATCTACGCTCATATAATCTCCATCGTGCCCAGCAAGCTTCTGGAATTATTCAGAGTGCTGGACCTTTGTGACCAAATGTGATAAAGGAGCGAGCACCATAGACCATAGGTCGCAGTACAAAACCTCAATTGTTTTCTATCTATCTACCGACTTTACGTCTGAACGCCCTGAAAGACCCATAATTTATGAAAAAAATATAAATATTCTGCATTTTCGACTTCAAAAGGCATTTTTAACCTCCCTTTTAGAAGTGAATTTTCATTTTTCATTAAAAAGTAGAAATCCGTTGGGATGAGTAAATTTCCACATGTCACTTATATAATATTTATCTGAATAATAACACATTGTATAATAGCTCACGATTATCTCATCAATTATTCCAGTTTACCAGACACATTTCCAATTAAATTGTATTGAATGCATTAATTTGCTCACGCGGCCCCAGGCAACTTAGCACCTAATGAAGAAATTAGGCAAACTATACAATATAAATAAATCATATAAAGTGTCGGCTAGTAGACGCGTAGTGTGAACCCAGGTGTGCAGTTTTGGGGTATTTTTAACATCAAAGGTTGAAATGTGTGGATTTTTTGACGACTCAATTTATTTCTCGTTTAAAATTTATATTGCCAAGTGCTGCTGAGTAGTCAGTATTGGCTTTCTGAATTAATTAATTGTATATAGATATAGTATTAACTCAAATTTCAATATTTTTTAAATATTGCAATTTCAAATTGAGGTTATTATTAAGCATCATCACCCTTTTCAAGGTTGGAGGATATTATGATCTTATTAAAGCAACTTGTATGGTACCGTTTATTTCATGTTTGTATATAAAGGGTGATCCATTTCGAGTTCCCCCTACTTAAAAAAAAAACACAAAAACTTCAAAAATATTTTTTAATTAATTTGTAATAAATAACTTCGTTAATAACTTATACAACTCATACATATTTACTTAAAATTTACTGTTTACATTTTTTCTAAAATATTTTTCATAATAACTAAGAACTCCTGCGTAGTGTTATTTTGTCGTTCAATAGCATTAACAAGTTTTTCTGTTAATTCTTTTCCAACCTCTGCCACTGCCTTCAGCAATTCATTTTGCTCTTTTGCCATTTTTAGTATTTCACCCTTATAATTCCTCTTTCTAGTTGCTGATGTTGAGGAACTATCCAGTGACAATGATTGCGAGCTGGAAGATGCCACTGCTTGCGAACCCAGCGGTTCAGATTCCGATACTGCGGGTGGCATTTCTAATGGTGATACTGTAGGTGTAGTTGACTGAAACGGCAGAAATGTTGATGACGATATGTCCTAAGGAAATAATTTTAATAAAAACAAGATGAAGAAATAGACGCGTAAAATTAATGCTTACCACGAAATCAAACAATTCTTTTGTTTCTGCATTATTGGCTGCCATCAGTCCGATTATTTGATGAACTGCATCAAAAAGTTTCCACTCCGACGACCCCGAGGGTCCAACCTTTTTCTTTTCTTCTCTGCAATTTCAAAAAAGTTAATAATGTTAAAAGGATTATGGGGATGCATAGCATACCTATATCTTTGTGTTAAGTTTCGTATTTTGACATGCACTTCCTTCGGTGTAAATTTATGCTCCATTTGCACAGATATATCTGTATAAATATGCAAATTGCGCTTAGCATGTCGCAAATCTCCGGCTCGTTCACGCCACAAATAAATTAGCTCATTTTCGTCGCTGGTCGTCCAAACTGTGCGTTTTCTACTTTCTGCCATCTAAATATATTACAATTTGTTTTTGGAAATATACTTGCACATAATTTAACTAGAAATATCAAAACTGCTTACCTCTGATGCTTTTCAAAAATATTTAATGTTTACGATTTATTTCTTCTTTCTATCAATCACCATTCACAATAGCAAAAATCGGCAATTTTTGGGCAGTGTTGCCTACTCAAATTTGGTAAATTCAGCTAAATGCGCGAACTTTAATTCAAATTAACCGTGCGATTCTGTACTGTGATACAGTCTCAAGTCTCTAAATTTAAGATTTTAAGTTAGAGACAATTTTTGAGACTTGAGACGATTTTGCTATTCTGTAAGTGACAGTCACAAAATCCATTATATTTTATTATTCAGAGATGTCGATAACACATATTAAATTTTCTATAATATTGTCAAAAAACATAATTATCAATAAAAATAAAAATCTATGTTGACTTTGTTTCCTAATATTTACGAAATTTATGTAAAATTGATTTATTTTTAACCATTTCATGTTTGAATTGCTTACAAAGTATAAAAAAACGGCAATCGGTTAATACCTATGATATTCAGTATATTCAAATTGGCAGACAAGAGTTCTTTTTAGTTTTGAGACCTGCTAACTATTGGGTCTCAAATTTGACGCAATATTTTGAGACTAACGCTAGAGACTGTTTAGTGAATAGTAACTAGTCTCAAATTGAGACTTTACTTCAAAATGACTCAATTAGAGACTAGTGACTGGTTACAAAATCCCGCTATAACATTAGTTTGACCAAACTTTTGAACGTGCTCTGCGAATTATATTGTGAATGGTAACTTCAAGGAAGGAAAAATGTCAAAACTGTTTTTTTGAATCAAAACAAATAAACAAAGAAGAAGAAAACAGCTGTGCTATACATATTATCAGTGTGAATATAAAACCGTTTTTGCTTCTGAAAAAATATTTATTAATTTATTGCAAAAGAAAAATCAAATAAAATACAATCATGGATCCAGCACTATTGAGAGAACGCGAGGCATTCAAAAAAAGGGCCATGGCCACTCCCACGTAAGTTAATCACACAATCAGCATTTCCAATATTGCCCAACTATATTTTCGCAAATAGTGTGGAGAAGAAGCCAAAAGCCGAGGCGCCACCACCCAGCCAGCCCAAAGATGATGCCAAGAAAAAGATGCGTCCACCCAGTGCGCCTAAACTGGATTCAAACACGTAAGTTCCTCAATAAATATAAAAATTTCCATATAAACATGGAATTATTTTCAGATACAAAACTATGTCTGGAAGTTCACAATATCGGTTTGGTGTATTAGCAAAGATTGTCAAACATATGCGTACTCGACATCAGGATGGCGATGACCATCCGTTGAACATAGACGAAATATTGGACGAAACCAATCAATTAGATATTGGGCAATCCGTTAAAAATGTATGCACTTGCCTAGAAAAACAACGGTTAATAATATTACTTATTATCAATTTGATTTTAGTGGTTAGCCTCCGAGGCACTCATAAATAACCCCAAAATTGAAGCTACACCTGATGGTCTACGTTTTAGTTTCAAACCAGTATACAAAATTAAAGATGGCAAAAGTCTTTTGAGGCTACTTAAACAACATGACTTGAAAGGCTTGGGCGGTATACTGTTAGACGATGTGCAGGAGTCATTACCGCACTGTGAAAAAGTATTAAAAAATCGCGCTTCGGAGATAATATTTATAGTACGACCAATTGATAAAAAGAAAATACTATTCTACAATGATCGCACAGCTAATTTTGTGGTAGGTGTCAAAAAAATAATATGCTTTTGTTGTAAATAATATGCTGTGTTTCAATTGTCGCAGGTGGATGAAGAATTCCAAAAGCTGTGGCGTTCAGCGACCGTAGATGCCATGGATGACGCGAAAATTGATGAGTATCTGGAAAAACAAGGTGATTTTACTTAAAAGCAGTGCTTTGTAAACATTTTTAATATGTATGTGTTATTTTTTCGCACAGGTATACGTTCAATGCAAGATCATGGACCTAAGAAACCGGTGCCAAAACGTAAGAAGGCTGCAAGCAAGAAACGGCAATTTAAGAAACCAAGAGATAATGAACATTTGGCTGATGTCTTGGAAACTTACGAAGACAATACATTAACACAAAAAGGCGTTAATCCCACGTGAAACAAGAATTTCGCATTTAATGTGTGTGTGTAATATTGTGAATTTATTGGAATATACTTTAATATGCCAGTTCAAAATATTTGTTCTTTTTACTTTAATATTGTTGGTGTTCTACATGTTATGCTAATTAGTATTAATAAGGCCGTTATAGGGCAACTTTATAAAACAAAACCGGTTGTGCTTATAAGCTTCAACTCATTAAAAACGTTACAAAAATATATAGGGCACCAACTGAATTAGTTCCCCTTTCTACTTATCCATAGGCACTTTCTAAAAAAATAGTTAATCCACTTTCAAGCTGCTTTGTATTTTTAATCGCTGTTTTCCTAATATTTTGTTTTTCACAAACCTTTTTTTTTTATTATTATTTGACTAATGCCAATTGGCGGTCGTGCGTGGTTCAAGACGATTTTTTAACATTTACATACACACATATGCAGAGATATAGTGGCTTTTGCTGTTTAAATCAATCGGTAATAAATATTATGTCAAGAAATCATAATTCTTAAAACCGATAAGCGCCTGCGCTACACAGCCTTAACAGCAGAAGCAAAACAAAAATATTAAAAATCGAATATCCCCGAGTGTGTTTGTACCGCAGCGGCAATTAGCCAAAAACCAGCCAAACAAGCTGCTGTGTATTGTTATCGCTTTAGTTGTGTTTCCACTTCAGCCACATTGCATTGTTCAAGTGTGGGTGAATTTAGTTTTCTTTGTTGTGTTGTTCACTCGTTTTTTGTTTTGTCTGATGTTAAAAGTGCCACAAGCAATTGCCATATTTAAATTGGCTCACACATTTGCAGTCATTTCACGCGTAAACGTCGCCGAGACCTGGTCGAAAACTTTGTAACTGTGCATTCATTAACCAAGCCAACAAATCGAATATGAAGGTGTTGGCACCGCTATTGGTGGTACTTGCCTTGAGTGTGCAACGCTCCTGTTCGGCGGGCGATGAGTAAGTATTCTCGTATTTGCCGCAACAATAAAGGATATTTGTTGGCTTCTGCGTGCTTACTGTAGCGTATCAATACAATTTATTAATTAATTTCAGTCTTATATACGGTTACGAGTGTCAGCAGAGTAGATGTGTGAAAGTTGAGCTAGATGCGCAGAACTTCCAGAAGGCCATAAGTCTGCCAGTGTGTCGGCTGTTCTGTAGCGATGGTGTGCCCGGCACCATTTGGCCACGTCCAAGTGGACTTGTTAATTTCGACAATTACATGTTAACAGTTGATCCAGAAAACATACAATTTATTTTGCCCACCTTAAGCAAGCAAGCACATCTTTGGGCTGCCAGCAAGGAGCGTTTCATGCAAATGCTTTACGCAGGCGTGCCGAATAAGAATGTATTAAGGAAAGGTGGTCGTCCATTAATTGTGACAGTGGAATTGCAATCAACTCTGGATGATGTTGTGCCTAAGCTAACTTTAGACACAGACGAAAGTTATACGCTACAAATTAGCTCAAGCAATAATAGTGCGGCCACGGCTACAATTACAGCAAGCAATTACTTCGGCGCTCGTCACGGCCTGGAGACGTTATCGCAAGTACTTATTTACGACGATATTAGACGTGAGTTACAGATATTGGCTCGTGCTGATATTGATGATAAACCAGCGTTCAAGTGGCGCGGTTTGCTTTTAGATACATCGCGTAATTTCTTCAGCGTGAAGTCAATAAAACGTACGCTAGGTAAGTGTTTTTACCAATGATAAACCCTGAACAGGGTATGTTAAGTTTGAAGCGATGTTTGTAAACCCCAGAAGAAACCTTCGGAGACCAAAAATATGTACATATATAAGTAATTAGCGTGACGAGCTGAGTCGATTTAGCCTCTCCGTGTGTATATGCCGGAACTTGTGTACCTCAGTTTCTAAGGTATCGATATGAAAATTTGCGCACGTTCTTCCCCATTTGTGGGAACCACCGATAACGGACCAGTATAGCATATAGCTGACATACGAACTGAACGATCGGAATCAATTTCATGTAGGGAAATTTTGTTTTCTTTTTGAAGGTTATAAAGCTTCGGTACAACCAAGTTGACATTTTATTTCTGTTTCAATTAAATCCCTCTATTGTAGATGCAATGGCCTTGGTGAAATTGAACACATTCCACTGGCACATCACTGATTCGCACAGCTTTCCACTGGAAGTTAAATCACAACCTGAACTATATAAATTAGGCGCCTATTCACCACGTAAGGTTTATAGTCATGAAGATATTGCAGATATTGTGGAATATGGACGTGTGCGTGGCATACGTGTGATGCCGGAATTCGATGCACCGGCGCATGTCGGTGAGGGCTGGCAACATAAGGATATGATTGCTTGTTTCAATGCGCAGCCATGGAAAAATTATTGCGTGGAGCCACCGTGTGGTCAATTCGATCCCACCGTTGAAGATTTATATCCCATTTTAGAGGATATATATCGTGAAATGTTCGAACTCTTCGATCCGGATGTATTTCATATGGGTGGTGATGAAGTATCTGTTGATTGTTGGAATAGTAGCAAGCGCATTCAAGACTGGATGCTTCAGAAGGGTTGGGACTTAAAAGAATCCGATTTTATACGTCTCTGGGGACATTTTCAGACAGAGGCGCTAAACCGCGTCGATACAATTGCACACTCGCAACAACCCTCCATCACACTGTGGACTAGTCGTCTCACTGATGTACCGTACATCGATGATTACTTGGATAAAGAACGCTACAACATACAAATATGGACTACGGGAGGTGACAGCAAAATTAAAGACATTCTAAAACGTGGTTATCGCATTATAATATCAAATTATGATGCGCTCTATTTCGATTGTGGCGGTCCTGGTTGGGTGCAGGGTGGCAACAATTGGTGTTCACCATATATCGGCTGGCAGAAGGTGTATGACAACGATTTGGACAACATTGCTGGCGATTACAAGTCTCAAGTTTTGGGAGCAGAGGCAGCTATTTGGTCGGAGCAAATTGACGAGCACACTTTGGATTCACGTTTCTGGCCACGAGCAAGTGCTTTGGCGGAGCGTTTGTGGTCGAATCCGAAACAGTCTTGGCGTTCGGCAGAAGCGCGTATGCTCTATCATCGACAACGTTTGTCAGAATTGGATATTGGTGCGGAATCAATGCAACCGGAGTGGTGCTTACAGAACGAAAACCAATGTCCCATAGATGCTTACGATCAAAAATTTTGAATCTGAAAGTAGTACTCATCTTGCTTGTGTTCGCAATAATACTGATTTTAGGTCTGTTTGATGTAGAATATCCAACAGCAAATCGGAATGTTTTCGGAGAAATGTCAACTTTTCGCATGCAGAGAAAAGTATCTAAAAGGTTCAAAGAACAGAAAGTCTAGCTGATTATTTGGGTTATATTACACGGCACATTCTAAGAAACGTAATTTATACACTAGACGGTTTTAGATATTATATAGCAAACATACCTATTATCTTACTTGTAACTGTAATACATATTTTTGAAATGTATATGCGAGAGTTGTTAATAAAAATGACGGTTTTTGAATAGAACATCTACCATAAACTGGCATAATTTAACGAAGTGAAATCCTTTGATCGAAAATATATGATTGAGGGATTATTTCCAATTTTAGAACAAATACTTTTATGAATGCACTTGCTTTATGTAGTTGATATTGGTGAAAATTTAATATTTTTACAGGATTAGAGATACTTAGGTTTTTGGTCTCACCGCTCTTAATATTAAAAAAATTATCATTTTAAGTACAAAAAATATTTTGATTACCTTAAATGGAACTAAAGCTTTATTTCTGCATACATACATACATAGAATCACGTGGAATATACATATATAAACAGACGTAGCTTTTGAGATACAAATTCGTTAGTCTAGTTCAGAAATGTTTAGTAAGCAAAAATGTAAGTGTGTAAACTATGCCTTTAACTTAAATATGAATATCATGACCCACTTATATATTTAGTGATTAGCCTGAATATGCTCTCCTACATTTACTCGTTCCAGTCTTCCTCATTTCGGCCGAATTTGTATACCAGACTGCCAATAAGGATAAATACATTCTGCATTAGAAGAGCTACGCCTGGCCAATTGTCCTTTTTTTCTATTAATTAAAGAATAAAAATATCAATAATTCGTGATATAGCAAAGTTCGTTGACATGTTTGTCTGCCGAAAAGATCTTCCACATAATTTTTAGAACTAAGTATATTTTCAAATAACTTAAAACTTACTGTTATTGATAAAGTCATCAATCATAACCCAGATAGCTGCTATTATCGATGCAAATCCCATAACGAAACCAATAAGCAGATAAATTTTTGCAATACGTGCTCCGGACTCGGATGTGTTTTCTTCCGAAATCTTTTAAATCGTAAACAAAACAACTTATGTAAAAGTCTGTTAAGAGCGATTACGTATTTTATATACTTACATGCGAGTTCTTTACAGTGTTTACCATAAAGAAGCTGATTGTACCGAAAACTCCTATGAAAACATGTCCGGTGGTTATTTGTTTTTGGCTGTCCACTGACATAGCATCGATCAGAACCCACCAGCCAGCAAAAAACTAAAAAAATATAAATAAATTAATTACACATATATATTTATGCATACATTTGCATATATGTGATTGCTTTTGTAAACAAAGCAAATGTATGGAGTTAGCTATAATCAGAGTTCACATACCAGAAACCCAGAAATTAAGGCTGAATTTTTATTACGAGCTGTTTCTGAGGTAAACAATTCGCGTATATTTTCTAATATAGCCATTTTCGGTAAACTAAATGTTTTATTTCTTATTGAATTCGCGAAAAATAAACTTTACTGTGAAAAATATGTTGACTAATTGCAAAGAAGTTATGAGACTGCTGTCAAAGCAGTCAGAGATGCATTTTTAAGTACTACATTTGGTTCTACTTAAGTATTATTGCGTTGGCCTTTTCATAAGTTCGATCCTGGATCTTATCATTAGCTTTAGTTATTCGTTTGTATAAAAGAATAAAAATAAAGGTTTTTAAAATCAGAAGAAAAAATTGCTCAGCAACTTAAACATATCGATAATAAGCTATCAGTCATTGCAATGTTCCGATAAATTTCCAACAATTCCTTTAAACAGCCGACAGAGAACGTATAATATATAAATGTACGTTCTCTGCAGCCGACGTTAAACAAAATAATAACACGTGCAGTAACATCTACTGTTTTTCTTAAATTTTTAAATCTATTAATTTTAAATAATGTCTTCTTCTGAAAGTGATGAATCCGAGAGAGAGATGCAAACAGATGATGATGAGCAGGAGGAACCAGATTTAGATGCCAGCGATACCGAATCTGATGAAGGTGATGAAGATGAAGAGATGGAACATGAATCCCCCAAGAAACTATCACTTGAGCAAAAGGTTGCAGAAGATATCACAAAAAAATATGCTGAACGTCAGGGCAAACAATTGTATATAAGATTCCCACATAAACTGCCCGAAGATGATGATGAGTTCCAGGAAGCCGCCAAAGCATTATCTCCATTAATATTGAAAGCGCATAAACCACGACAAAAACATGCACGTTTTTGCTTGGTTGATTTCGGTTCACGTGAAGATCGCGATACCGCCTTAAAAGCTATAAAAGCAGCAGCAAAAAAGGGCGGCACAAAAGTAGTTGTATCAATACCACGTACCGAGAGCGATGAATTTGTGCAAGAATTGGTGAAACGTAAAGTGAATACGTTGGAAAAGAAAAAGGCTAAAGCGCGTTTGAGACGTGCCAGCAAGTTAGCATTGCGTTCGAAGAATTTCACATCCTCCATTGTTATAACGAACCTACCACAAAGCGCCTCAGCGGGAGAAGTACGTAGATTATTTCCCAATGCTGTGGATGTACATATAAAACCACGCAAAGGGAAGTTAATTGCCTCCAGTATAGCGACGATCACGTTACCCTCAACAATGGAGGCGCGTGCTGCTATGAAGAAGAAACAATCATTAGGTGGAACAGAGCTTATTATACGTTTCGATACACAAAAAGCGAAAAAGAGCGGTGGAAAAGCGAAGAAAAATAACATTAAGAAGTCTTCAGCAAGTTCTGAGTCTAAAACGGATGAAATTAAAGTATATGATTAAATAAAATTTTACTTGTAATAACGATATGTGATGGTTTTATTCAACGTTAATTAATATGAAGCTTGTAAATTTTCTTAGCTGCTGCAGGAATATAAATTATTTACCAATGGTTGTATCGGTGTGTACTTATATGTCTTTTTACTTCCACGAATATAGCAGAAATGATTCAGCCATGTATTTGCCGAGAACTAGTCCTTCGGTTTTTGATATATCGATCATTTGCACACGTACTTTTCTTTCCAAGGAAGCGATATCGGCTCAAGGTGGCTTATGGCTGCCATATAATCTGAACATCAAGCTCAAGTTCTTGTATGGAAAATTTTTCTATTTGACGAAATCTCCGAGAAATTTTTCACATCGGCCTACTATAGCATACAGCTATCACAAACTGTCCAATCAATTCTTTTTTCTGTGAAGGGTTTTTTTCGCTTCAGTGCAAACCAAGTTAATATTTATTTTGCTCTTAAATTTCAGAAGTTAATATTCAGTTATGCCTCATTCATTGAATATAAAAGCAAATTTTATATTTTATTTGAAGATTTATTGAAATCATAGCGTAAACCAAATACTAATAAAAGAAAATACTAACATACGGTAAATAGTAGTTGAATTACATCTTTTAAGCAAGAAGTTGTAAAATAATTACATGCATTAATTACAATTTTTTTTGTATTTACATATATGTATGTATGTACTTGCAAATATTAGTTTGTTTGTTTAACATTTATATGTTCCGATATTATTTAGAATAAAATGCAATTAAGAGATTACATATGTATTTCCGAAAGAACGTCTATTTTCTAAATATGTATATATTTTTCTTTTTTTAATTTTAATTAAATAAATCTTCTTTTCACAATTTACGTAAGTCATAATTATTATTTTTGTATTTCTTATCATTATAAACAATTCACCGCCAATACGATATTTGATGTCAATTAAAAAATCCTTCAATCGCGTTAAACATACATACATTTGTATGTATTTACCGATGTTTGCAAAAACTTTCTGCTGTCACGCACGGTCACAATCAAAGCGCGAGCACACTTATCAGCAAGTGCAGTGTTTACATGGCTAATATGTGTATATGTTTATTAAATGTATGTGTATACATGCATTAAAATTTTTTACGAATATGCTGCTAGAATAATAATTTTATATACCGCATTCTTAGAACCGACGAGTGAACGAGTGAAAAATTTGTACAAGTCTTCGCTTCCCGATAGCGCCCTATTTGTGTTCTATAGAACGCCATACTTATCAAACAGTCTCAAATACATAATAATTATTTATTTAAAAAGAAATAGACCTTTATATATACTATATATATGTATAGTTATGTATATATCATTTCAAATAATGCACCGCAAATGTGTGTTGTTTAAATTAATATTTGTCAGTTAATATGAGCAAATAAGCATTAGTTTAGCGCAGCACTATTTTAATATACAAATTACAACGTTTTGTTTTTAACGGTAAAAGGGTGAGAATATTTTTTCATTTGTTGTATTACATTATCGCTTTACAACATAAGTCGTTTTGTTATTCATACATATATGTAGTGCAGAAAAAGGTTATCAATTATTGTTTGTTGTTGCATTAATAGAAATGTAATATGAAGGGATAGAAGTCGCGATTTATTGCGTATTCGTAGCTTACTTTAGTTTTATCTTTCCACTTTTGTTTACAACTTTTTTTTTTATAATATTCAATAATTATGTTTGCAGCAGCCGTTGTCTGACGGATGGTGAGGATGTTGGTGGTGCGCCAGATGATTCCGTCGATGTCTGCTGCGTTGGTGGTGGTGAGCGCAACGGGAACGAGGGCTGTACAAAGCGTACTCGTTCCACATCTATGGACGAGTTCGGTGGCGCTGTATTAGCTGCTGCATTAAATGCTGATGTGAAAGCGGTGGCGGCTCAAAGGGTATGATAATTGCGTTCATTACGTGCCTTGTAGAATTTGTAAGCGACCAAACTGATCGCTAAAATACCCAAAGTTAAAACAATGCCACCGATGAAGGATGGAAAGTCAAAGTGATTGCATGGTGGGCGGGGAGTTGGCGGAGCAGGTGTTGTAGTTGTTGTTGTTGTAGTAGTGCTGTTGTCAGGTGCCAGTGTGGTTGTTGTAGTGGTGCTGTTGTCAGGAGCAAGGGTGCTTGTTGAAGTGGTGGGAGGTGTAGTAGGTGTGGTAGGTGGTGGAGTTGTTGGTGTTGTAGGTGGTGGAGTTGGTGCAACAGTTGTAGTATTAATAGCAGGAGGGGTAGTGGTTGGTAATGGTGTAACAGTTGTGTTCGTTTCAGGGTCGGGTTTTATTGAAGTTGTTATATTTGGAACTGGGGTTGGTGTTGTAGGAACGACTGTTGGTTTTGTTTCATTTGAAGCAACTGTTGTGATTGTCTCCGGGGTGCTTGTTACTTCTGCGCTATTCTTAGTCGTAATTGGAGTTGTTTCGTTGGCTTTATTGATAGGTAGCGTAACATTGCTGGATTCTGTAATATAAGTTCGAATATTTTTAAAAATAAGAATTCGCATAAGTGACTAATACTAAAACTCAACAAACTAAATATATTATTTATGTATTATTACAGCATATACTCAAATCGTGCTAAACTACAATTTTCGATTCCGAATATTTGTATGCCTTATCTGAAGTGAGTCATCAAAAGTTCGACTGAAGTCTGTGTGTAAACTAAACATTGATATATTTTCATAGCAAGCCAATTTTATTGCAAAACAAAAACTTTTTTTTGTGTATTTTTTATTTGTTACTTAACTTGCCCTTTGTTCACGGTAGTTACATGAATTTATTAATTGCTTTATCAAACTCATTACGTTAATTGAAACTCAAGACATGAACATACATATGTATGTAGGTAAGAACATGCAGTACATCATATAAATTAATTTGACATACCTTGACAGTAAACCGATGAAAATACTCCTGCCAGAAGGCAACACAAAAGCAAACCTCTCACCGATGATTTCATATTTAATCTGCTCCTCTTAACTTCCGTCTAGCTTAGCGTATGCAGTTTTTGCTTGTTACAGTAATTTCCAAAGTGCAGTGAAAAAATATATATCGCACTTACGTTGTGGGAGTCCCTACGTCAACTATGCAATAGTTCTCGTATTACTCGAATCTTCCAATTACCAAGAAAAATGTTCTATAGCGATACAAAAAAAAGAGAAATAATTAAATGCGCAAATATGTAGAAAGACGAGCGGGGGCATCCAAGCAACAGAACTACATATGTGCTGTGAATCTCTCCACCCTTGTGTATAAGTGGTTATTATCGCCCTTTATTCTACTTATAACATTTTGTTGAGTGCGACAACAGCAAAATGTATATATCACTTCACAAATTATTTAATTAAGCAATTTATTTACCAATCACTTTAATCCTAAAATCGCCAGTATTTTCTATAAGAAATATCACCAAATTTATTGCATATTTTTCTCAAGACTGACTGGCTGGCTGATGACTGCAACTGGAACTCAGAGATGCATTAGAAAAGAGTCATATGGGTTGCCGTTAACTACGTTTTTAATATAATTATTATATATATTTTTTTAATTATAAACATAAATTATTAATAAAATCATAGCTAATAATTGTTATTGCATACTTTTTAATTTCTTGTAATAGTTTTTAGTTTTTAGATCATTTTTTATTTAAATTCTTAAAGAATTGATTAACGCGTAAACTCCGATAAAAAACTCTACATCATCGTAAATCATTCTCTCCATAATCTGTTTGCTTCCACCTAGAGAAGTGTTTTTCCCCCTACAGAGAATTATTATATAATAGTAATAAATATATATATATATATATATATATGTATACATATAGCTGATATAACAATATAATATATGTGCTACGATAAGAGCATATGGTCAATATATATACATATATATAAAATTATACGCTCTTTGCTTCGGGAAGCGTTTTTCCCATACAAAGAGATATTATAGAACATCAATATATATGTACATACATATTTCTGCTATAATATAAATATAGAATATATGTACGTATACTATACGTACATACTAAGATAAGTGCATCTGGTCAAGGAGCCGATTGTTACTGGGTTTATTGTTCTTTCTCTTTTCACAATGAGCAAATTGGGCAACTTCTTGATACACATACTCCAACAGTGAGCAGCAAGTCTGAAAAATCTACCACTTGAAGTGTCCTTTTTATTTGCGCGGAGTGATTTTCAAAGCTACTACATACCTGGTTCTACATCGTTCTATTATGGCATCCGAACCCATTATAAAACGTAGGACTACCGACCCAAACAAAGTTAGATTGTCGAAAAAAATTATTTTACCAGCTAAAATCCGAACAATTGTGGTTTGAATATGATACAGACCTCATGCTTTCTATATGTACACATTTCTCGGAGGTACGGAACTTTCAAACTAAGTTCGAAGGCAAGGAGGTGTGTTATTTTTAGTAATGTCTACCGGAATTGGTGGAGAAGGGGTTTGAATCTTTTATCTTAAATGAACGTATAATAAGATCAAGAAGGCTCTGTCTTGAAGTCGTTTGGAACAAATTTGACGAAGTTACGAGTAAATTCATTCCCATCTTATGAGTGTTTTAAATCAGAAATTGAAACTTTGAACTCACGTTTTCAAAATCGAGAGTGATTGCTAAATTTTCGTATTTTTTAATATTTCGCCATGGAAATTAACAAGATTCTTCAAATATCATATTATAATGTAAATATACCTTAACTGTTTCATAAAAAAACACATAAACGTGCTAACCCTACTTCCTCCTTAATCCTCACATTTTTGCTTGTCATTAGTGGTTGTTGTTGTATCGGTTATCCAGGTATTTGTTATCATAATCATCTAACGAGAGGCGCAGGAAACGTGCTGTTTCAACCGGTTTGGAGCAAAGGGAAAAGTGTGTGAGGCGAGTTGGTTCCTTAGGTTTAGTTTTCACTAGCTATTGCTTTCCAAGCTCTTCAATCACAGAAATAAGACAACTGTTGCAATTTTACGATATTTTCCATTACATGTAAACTTTATTTCTTGAGTTTAGGTGACAAGCAGAAAAAATCCGAAGTTTATGTTTTAAACCGACAACTTCAGCTGCTGTTTTAAATAAACGTAAAATACAAATTGCTTTTAAAATAAGTTTAGTTTAAATAATTCAATCACGTTACGATTCGACAAAATCGTAATGACGCTAAAATATATATTTTTATTCGGACATCACACCGATTGCTTGCTATAATATTTTTTAGTTCTATATGCATACATATTTATTTCTCATAGTAAATTAAATTAAATGTGCATGCTGCAGTTTTTTTCTCATAAAATGGACAAAAATTCAACGATAAATTGTTTTTACTATGTGTTTTCTGTTATTTTTGCGTTTGTCTTGTTTATATTTTTCTGTGTATTAAAAATTAAATTCTTATATACTCTTTAATGAGTGTAAACTATTTACCATACTCGCATAATCAATAAATTTCCAAAATAGAGCAATATTACGCGATTAGCATGCACTTTCTACCCAATCCCCAAGCGACTCTATATATGTATATTAGTGTGGCCATTAGTTCCAAATTGATTGTTTTTGTTTTTTGCAAATGTCTACTGAAGTTGCAGTTTTTGTCCTAGGAAAAAGAAACTAACGTTTGTAAGCTCTGTACTTTCAATTCAAGCCGTTTTACTTTTCCAGTGTTTGCAGTTTATATGAGATTTTTCGTCTTTTCCGAATATTTTTTATCTCCAAAGCAAATAAGTTTACAACTTTGAAAATATGTTATTCTAGTACAAACAATTTCCACTCTACAAAAAAGTTTGAATAATTTTTTTCACAAAATTTTGTTTGAACTTTTATACTTGTACAGTTAAAATCATAGATTTTATGTACTGTATTCATACAGTACACCATGTCGTATGAGCAACACAGAATTTATAAATCACTGGTGTGAATGCTCAGTACATTACATTTTGAAGAAGTATTTTAATGGAAAAAATCAATAAGACTGAAACTTCAGTGGGCGTTTGCCCAAAAAAAAACACTCAGATTTGGAAAGTAACGTACACCCTAATACACATATATAATATTTTTTTCCACTCCCTAACAGCGTTTTGACATTTGTACAATGTGTCTATGTATGCATTTACAACTCAAGGACTACCTTGAAGTTTGTTTCATATAATTTATAATCGTATTGTTTGTGGTAGAGCTATATTTATATACGTATAATAAGTTATTAGGTAAATTGAGTGTAGCGAATCAAATTACAAAAACGAAAATTCACTAAAAATACACACATCCACCAAATATTGCAATTATTTTTCGGAAATACCAGTTTGAATGGGGAAAATTCACTGCCACGACAGCGCGGTTTAAGTCAATTAAAATTGTTGTAGGTATTTACATACGTATACGGGTGTGTGTGTGCGTAGTAGATGTCGCCGGTACAAACACAATATTCCGAATTTTCGTCGAGTGCTTAAATATCCTTCATATTGCTGCTGGAATTTGAGCAAATTAATGCGTTTACCTCTCTATAAGCTAATGTAGCATATTCCATATAGTATATGTATGCGTATGTATGTATGTATGCATGCTTTACGAATGCAGCAAGAAGTTTTAGTTAATGAGCGAGTGAGCGTTGATTGTTGTAATGTAGTACGTACAGGTAAATCTTTGTTGTATTTTTAAATCGTTGTGGTTATACTTGAAATGTAGCATTTCGCCATTTTAACCATATTTGTTGCAAAATCAGTTGCTGGTCATTATTTATAGTACATTTTAAATTTATTATTGTTATGCTCGTGTTTCTAACTAATAATATATATATATTTCTTTTAGCGAGCCATTCGTCTTTCATTCGTTTGCATAATTTAATATCTTGACCAGTTTAACGAAATGTTGCAGTAAACCGATAATTCTTAAAAAAAAAAAATAATCATAACATTCAAGTCAATTCGAAATCCATTTCATTCCATAATCGAAATAACAGTTTCTTGTTTTCTTGCGGTCATTTGTTTTCTACCTCTGCCGTGCTGTTGTTTAAGAAAAAAATTAAACACTGACACTGTTTTTTTTTATTCCTTATATACGGACGTATCCATGGGACTGGCTGGCTGTGCAAAAGAAGTGGATGAGTTGGTGTTTGTTGGCGTAAATGCAGACAACGATGAATTACTGGTATTCATGCTATTCGTTAGATTAGTGGACGAATTATTGATACTAATATTCATTGGATTGGAAGCCTGCTGCAGTGACGACACATTGCCACTGTTCATAGTATTAGTGCCGCTGATGCCCAAACCCATGTTGTTGCTGCCATTATTGCTACTTGCGAGCAATGAGGCACCGCCGCTCGCACCGCCGCCAATACTTAAACGTTCTGCATTCAAATTCTGTAAGAAACCACCAGTGCCGCCAAAAAGCGTGGAAGAGTTTAAAGTAGCGCTAGTTAAACTAGGATTTGTACCGCCGCCGCTACCGCCACCACCACTGCCGGCTGAGCCCAAAAGCGAACTGCCACTGAGCACATTAGGAGCTGAAGTATTGAGACCCAGCATGGGTGTGGGTAATGCTGGTTTAATGAAACGTTCACTGGCACGGCGATTCTAAAAAAAAAAATAAGAAAACATAAATTTAAGCTCAAACAAAATAATCCGCAATAAAATTTTGATAACATAACTACTCACCACAATTTGACCACAGGCATAACAGCGGTTCTGGTGTACTGAACCTGGACTAAGTGGTCGACTATTCGATGGACTATGCGAAACGGGGCTGCTGATCGTGCGTTGACGTGTGTTCACAGCACCAGCAGCTGCATTTCCCAAACCACCAGCGGTGCCCACGGCGCCTAATAAATTTTCATTGTAAAACCGTTCTTCATCCATTTCAAGCGATGATTCCGATTCGGACAGATGGCGACAGAGTGCTTCACGTCGTTCTACTTCCAATTTCAATTTGCGCTGTAAGCGTGCATTTTCTTCGCGTATGCTCTTTTCTTCTTGTGCAAATTGTTGTAATTTCTTAGTGGCCTCCTTTTGTGCTGCCGCGAGATTGGAACGCAATCGTACTACTTCGGAACGTAAAGTCTGTATGTGAGCGCTTAAATTAGAGGCAGTGTCACCATTGGCATTGGTTATATCACGTGGTGTAGTTGGATCGGAAACTGGTTCATCCAGTTTAATTTGCAATAAACGCTTTTCGGTCTCGAGTTTATCCATACGTTTCCAGAGCTTATTAACTAAGGCTTCCTGCTCTTGCTCCAATGTATTTTCTAATTCCACCATTTCTCTACGCAATTGCTCTAAGTTGGTTTGTTTATTATCCGTTTCGGCTTGTAGCTTCTCAATTTTTCGCATTAGCTTGTTTACAAGACATTCCTGCTCCTGCTCGAGAGTTTGCTCTAGCTTGCATTTCTCTTGCCGTAGCTGTACGATTTAAACAATTTTTAGTTAGTAACAGTATTGCAGATGGATATTAAAAAAATATATACCTGATCTAATTTACGCGATAAATCATTGGTTAAGCACTCCTCTTCACGTTCGTAATGGTGTGCTAAAGTCTCCTTCTCTTTCTTTAAGGCTTGAATTTTCTTTAGAAGTGTATTCGATATGTACTCCTCCTCCTGTTCCGCTTTCGCTTGCTTTAAAGAAGTATGAAAAGATTGTGCGTAAATACTAAAATAGCTTTGTGGAAATATGTATATATCGTACAATTATAACAGATGCTTGCTTGAGTGTGCGATTCTCCTCCTGCACCACTTTGCATTTAATCTTAAATGTATCTAGTTCAGCCTTGAGTACTCTGAATGACGAACGAACAATTTATTAGCAATTAATATTGGTAGTGTTTATTGAAAAAAGGTATAAAAATCATACTTATTTTGTTGTGTCAACGATTCGATGCGTTTTTGCAACTGCTCTCGCGACACTGGACTGGGTGGAAGCATGGTACCTCCGTCTAGGGAGCTCTCCGATTCACAAGGACTCTCCATATCTGTAAACATAAGTAATTAAACAAATATTATTATTTGTTATTTAAGCAATGCAGATAATTTATTCAATCTCGCTTTGTAATACAACACTTTTTATTGAACATTTGAGTTAAAATATTTATTCAAATCGAATGGTTGTCGCTGTAATGTGAAATAATTTTTTCACAAAAGGTAAATGACCCAAAATTACATAAAGAGAAGGCGAAAACAATTGTCGGTTTTTACTATTGTATGAATAAAAAAATTCTCGTCAACAACGTAAATACATGAAAAACTGTGTGCAATTATCTACGTTGTTGTTTATGCGCTTAAAGAATCTTATTTTTCATAAATAAAGGTTTGTATGCCTACAATCTGGTATACAAAAATTTGCTATTAAAGGAAATTATTGATGCTGATTTATTATTTTTTCGAGTCTCAAATTACCACTCTCCTTTGTCGGCAAACTTTTAATACTTTGAAAATTTAATAGAAAATGTAACCATACTTATATATTTATGTTTGAACAAGCATATATGTATATAATACATATATGTATGTACATAAATATAAATACAAATTGCATATATTTATATGTCGTTGTCGTTGTTTCTTTATCATTCCTTGCATCTATAAGCAGAGAACAAAGGCATCCCGGTCGAAAGCGGTGACGACTTTGCCTACGCTAAATCATTTATATATATATACATATATGTAAGTACTTATATGTATATACATTTCTGCAGCTGTATGCATATATATGTACTATATACATCAGTATTTACCACTCTAATTTTATCAGCTGTAATGCTTGTTTTTTTCATATTTCTTAAAGAGTCGAGTTTTTAGTCAACTTAGCATAGCGCAATGTAAATTTCCCTCATATCAATGGTGCGACTACATTGACACCTCTTCACCCTCCATAAACTTTGTAACTCCACATATGAGTGCATATACAACCAGCTTGTCGAGTTCACGCCCCATGCATTCCATGGTCACAACTAAAGGATAATTTTTTGGCTAACGACGCAAGTATATATGTTAGAGCGATGTGATTAACTTTTTCTTGCATCTGCATATGTTCGTTTTATTATTAATTAACTCACCTGAATATCACCTTTTACGAGTTACTAGAAAAATTGCGGCTCTGCAATCTATTGCTGTTCCCTTTCAGTCTCTTTTTCACTTTTGCCTTCTTTTCAAACTTTCAACCAAAATTTAAATAAATAATTGCTTTATAATAATATATGGATTTTGTAATATTTTAGCAGCAATATTGACAAAATGTTTAATTCTTTTCTCTTAGTAACTCAGAGCTCCAAATAAATCGAATCCGACACCAATCTGCTTTGCAAATTTTTTTCGTTTTTTGCCGTTTCCTTTTCAACGATAGCTGCTGAGCTGATGACGACTGGGCAGAGTTATCAAGTCACAAAAAATTAATATTTTAGACACTTTTCACACACGTCAAATATTTTATTTTAAATTGTAAATAAGTTTATAAAAGTTGCTGTATTTTAGTTTTAGAAGAAAACATTTCAAGTTAATTACGTCATATATATAATATTAATTTAACTAAGTATTGTGGTATATTTTTAAAATTTAAGAGGTTGTTTAATATTCTTTCTAATTTTCGTATAATCTTGGTATACAAGTGACATTTGCATGTTTTCGCAGTGACAAAAAAAAACCACAATATAAAAAATTGGAAATATGTATTTTTTTTAAATTGTTTAAATAGTCAACTTGGCAGCTAAGAAGAGGTAGAATAGTTCACAATAGTAGGATTATGCTTGCACTATTGTAGAAAAAATGTTTATTTCTATATAAACGAACAATCTTTAACAATTTTGTACCTTTTAAATAAACAAAATATATGTATGAAATAATTCAAAGCAGCCATATAGACATTAACAAACGATGTAGTTCAAATCGAATACTATTCGATAAATTGATTCGATTGCTATCAGTCTTTCAAAATCGATGAAAAGTACATATCTATTAACTGTCAGCAATAAAAACAATACTGATATCTTCACACGTGCGGTAACAAATTCTTATACATCGAATTATTTAATTCAATAATTATTTATATAGCATCAATATGCCGGAAGATGATGGCATGGATAAAAGAAAATCGCATCGCGCGCGGCAAGCCGGCGTGAAAGCGGAAAAGAAAAAGTTGAAGGCCAAGAAAGATTCGGGTAACACGAAAGAACCCAATTTGACCGCACGCCAAAGGAATCCAAAAGCATTTGCTATTAACTCTGCACAACGTGCTGAGCGGAATTTTCGACGCAAAGAGGACTTAACAGCTAAAAAGCAACACATACCTGTAGTCGACCAAACTCCAGATGAACCACCACCTGTGCTAATAGCTGTGGTGGGTCCACCTAAGGTGGGCAAAACGACTCTAATAAATAATTTGATAAAGAATTTCACGCGTACAAATGTTACTGATATACGCGGTCCCATTACAATAGTGACATCGAAAAAGCGACGTATTACACTATTGGAATGCAACAATGATATCAATTCCATGATTGATGTGGCAAAATGTGCTGATTTGGTATTGTTATTATGTGATGCCAGTTACGGGTTTGAAATGGAGATTTTCGAATTTCTTAATATTTGTCAAGTGCATGGTATGCCAAAAATTATGGGTGTGCTAACACATTTGGATATGATTAAAAATCCGAAACAATTGAGGAAACGCAAGAAGGAGCTGAAACACCGTTTCTGGACCGAAGTTTATGATGGTGCCAAGTTATTCTACCTTTCGGGTTTGCTACATGGCGAATATTTGCGTAATGAAGTTAAAAATTTGGGACGTTTCATTTCGGTTATGAAATTCCGACCGCTTTCATGGCGTGGTGCGCATAGCTATTTGCTTGTGGATCGTGTCGAAGATGTAACTAACACCGACAAAATACGTCGCAATCCCAAATGTGATAGAGAAATTGTGCTCTACGGTTACGTGCGCGGTGTGCCTATGAAGCAAGAACATTCAGTGCATATTGCCGGTTTGGGAGATGCGAGAATCGAAGAACTGAGCGCTATTCCAGATCCCTGTCCACTGCCAGGCACGGAGAAAAAGCGTAGTCTATTAGAAAAGGAAAGATTACTGTATGCACCTATGTCCGGCGTTGGCGGAATAGTTTACGATAAAGACGCTGTGTACATAGAACTGCAGGGATCACATAGCCATAAGGAGAAAACTGGCGATGCTGCTGAACAGGAACAGTTAGTGGAGAAGCTTATAGATAAAAAGCAAACTGTGGATGTGCAAATTGAAGAGCAAGAGTTTCGACTCTTCTCTGATGGTTCTGCCATTAAGTCGAAAGACTACAAGGAGGACACTGATGTAGATGACGAAGAAGGCAGTCAAGATGTAAGTGTGTTTAATATCAAATGCAAATATCTATAAAAGCGTATGTTATTTGTAGGAAGATTCCGGTGTAGATGATGAGGACGATGCGAGTGTCAACAGTGACGATGAATTTGGCGGCGAAGATTGGCGCGGCGAAGATAGTGAAGAAGAAGAACAGCCAGATAGCGATAATAATACATCTGACGATGAGGAGTATCAAACAGTAGATGAACAGAAGTCGAAGGGCAAACTTAATGCGGTTGAGGAATCTGATCAGGATACAGATAGTGAGCAGGAGGAGGCCAAAATTTTAGCCAACAGTATGAGTTGGAAAGAGAACTTGGCGCAAAAGGCGCGCGACACCTTTTTGCTACGGCATTCGGAGGCTAAGAACATAATGCGTTTGGTATATGGCTGCTACAGCCAAAGCGAATCCAAGGTAATTTTTAATTTCCCAAAAAATAACTATATAAGCATTTGCCATGCATTTCTTCTATCGTACAGAAAAACAAAAATGAAGAAGACGACAAAAACGATTCAGATTCGGGCGAAGAACTGGGTGGTCTCTTTAAAGTAGCCGCTAAAAAGCAAAGTGACATGCAAAAGGATAAAGATATACGAGATAAAATGGAGCAATGCTTTTTCGAGGACTTCTCCGGTAGTACGCGAAATTGGCTGGAAGATGACAACAAAGCGATTTTAAAAAATTGCTTCGTCACCGGCAAATGGAAGGCGTCAGAAGATGCCGAAACGCTGCTGCGCTTGGATGACCTAAGCGATGCTGAAAGTGAAGTTTATGGAGATTTCGAAGATCTTGAAACTGGGGAAAAACATGCCGGCAAAGCGCAAGACACTGCCACCGAAGAAAACACCGCTGATAACGCGGCTGATGCGAATCAGGATGAAAATACGCGGAAGCGTCGTATGACCAGAGTTGAAGAAGAAAATCTAACCAAAGCAGAGCTTATGGCGAAAAAACTGAAACTTAAAGCTAAATTCGATGCCGAGTATGACAATCATGATGGACCAAAAGAGGATGACGGACGCATTACGGGTGACCACGATTATTACGAAAGCTTAAAAGCGGACGCGCAAAAGCAATCGGAGTTGAATAAAAGCGAGTTCGCAAATCTCGATCCCGAACTGCGTTTACAAATCGAGGGTTATCGGCCGGGACTTTATGTTCGGCTGGGTAAGTGTTTTTATTTTTATAACTGAATTTCACCATTAATGCATAAAATCGAATTTTAGGTTTTCGTGGCATATCTTCGGAGTTCATTGACAACTTCGATCCCAGTTATCCCGTGCTGGTGGGCGGTCTCAATATGACGGAAGAAAATATCGGTTATGTTAACTGTAAAGTGAAGAAGCATCGTTGGTACAAGAAAATATTGAAGACCGGCGATCCGTTAATTATCTCTTTGGGCTGGCGGCGCTTTCAGACCGTGCCAATATACGCCAAAGTCGAAGATAACTTCCGACACCGTTATCTTAAGTATACACCCAATCACGTGACGTGCAGCATGACATTCTGGGGTCCAATTACGCCACAAAATACCGGTTTCTTGGCGTTGCAAACTGTACGCCACGATCTCGATGAAATGAAGCGTCTGGGTTTTCGTATTGCGGCTACGGGCAGCGTTAGCGAATTGGATAAATCCGCGCAGATTATGAAAAAACTGAAGTTGGTCGGCCAACCCTTCAAAATCTACAGGAAATCTGCATTCATTAAAGGCATGTTCACAACCGGACTGGAGGTGGCCAAATTTGAGGGCGCCAAAATAAAAACTGTCTCCGGCATACGTGGTCAAATTAAAAAGGCGCACCATGATCCCGAAGGCTCATTCCGTGCCACCTTCGAGGATAAGATACTTTTGAGTGATATCGTCTTCTGTCGCACCTGGTTCCGCGTGGATGTACCACGTTTCTATGCAGCTGTCACCTCGCTGCTACTGCCGCCAGAGCAGAAATCACAATGGCAAGGCATGAAGACGTTGGGACAACTGAAGCGCGAACGTAACATACGCAATGAAGCTCAACCGGACAGCCAGTACACGGAGGTTAAGCGTGAAGCGAAAATCTTCAAACCGCTTACGATACCCAAAGCACTACAGCGCGCGCTGCCCTACAAGGACAAGCCGAAAGTGCGGCCGTTGGCTGATAAAAAGGAGGAGTTGGAGCGTATAGCGGTGATACGCTCACCACATGAACAGAAAGTGGCCAAGATGATGAAAATGATAGAGACCAACTATAAAGCCAAGCGGAAACGCGACAAAATGGAGACGAAGGTACGGCTGAAGCAATTCCGTGCCGAGAAGCGGGTGGAAGAAGCGCGAAAGATGAAGCGTCAGAAGGAGGTGCGCAAGAAGGTGTCACGTGCTTTAAGTAAAATGCGTAAGAAGGAAGAAGCCTAAAGAGCACCAACACCAATTCTTATGTATGAACTTGTACATAACCTAGAAACTCTTTTAATTACTTTTTACCGTGAAAATATTAAAAGTCAACTAATTTACATAAAATATTGTTAGCTTGTATTTGCGAAGTATATAAATCACACTGCAAATGTCACATGTATTCGGTATATTTTTGTTTGTTGGAAAAGCTTAACTAATGCTTCATACGCGTGTTCTTCAATCCTGACTTTTGTTGTCGTCGATGGCCTTGAGCGCGGCGAGCAGCTTATTTTTGCGACTGCTGGGCAAACTTTGGCCTGGAGAAACGTTGCCTCGCTTTTTGGGCGTTTCCTCCAAGAGCACACCGCTATTGGCCTGTCGGCAGAATGTGTCGAGGAACGCTTCACGCTCCCTGTAGTCGTGCGAGATTTGCTTGCGTATGCTGGAGATCTCTTCCTTCATATGTGAGGTTTTCTTGGCTGTATTACAAACCTGTTAATTGGAAATGTTAAAACTTTTTAGTGTCTTGAAAGATTAAAGCGTGGTTTTAGGATTGAGAATAATTAGTTTTCAATTTGATTAGCGGCTCCCAAAAAGAATTGTTGCTATTGTTATCCAGACTGTTAACTGTCATCGAAAAAACGTTCCCTCAGCAGCTAGTTCTGCGATATCGGAATTAACACGGGTTTTATCGGTCCAAGGGATTTTGTTCCGAATATCTAAACCTGTTTGGATCGGTTAGCAATAAGTTAATACTGTCATTTTTAGAGCCTAGCGGCAGGGTTGTACCGTGCCCTGCTGATACGTGCTGTCATTGAGTCCAACCTGGGCTTGGAGGAATATTTCAGCTGCGTTTGCGCAAAACGCCCCACCATAATTCTACTACGGTTAGATGCAACACGCGGAGCCGTTTCCATGACAGTCGGGTTTACGAAAACGGAACGGACCCGGATTTTTATCCGACCAAGGACTGTCAACCCGGTAGAATTCTGCCGCTACAATAACAACAACAACGGTCACGCAGAGCTCAACTAGGCAGCATGACTCCCAGTCTGATCAATTTACCGCGACAAACCCAACTTCACAAAAGAAAACATGGGGACATTCATATTGTTGTTGTAACGGTTATTCAGACCCCGTTTGGTGGGAAGGCTTAAATTAATATTATCTAATAGAAGGCTAAGGAAGCATTCTGTTTCGACTGGGTCGGACTATAAGGAGAAGAACGTTAGATGAGTGGCAAAGAGGGAGTTAGATTAGTGTTAAATCTTAAATAGCCAAGAAGCTGGATATTACTGTTTAATTTAGCGGTACCTTCAATCCCTTGACCAATTAAAACTGTTATCTGTAACCCCTTCATGTACACTTAACCTTAACAATCCGCCTTCATTGAGTTAAATTCACCTTCTCACTTACCTAACTTTTTCGTTCAGCTTGACAGAGTAATTGTGTGTACAAGCTCAGATTTTCTTCTATTTACTTCTGATAAAAATCTAATAAAATATGAACTCACATCGTCATCTTCGCCGTTATCGCCGTTTGCACTCTCGCCTTCATGTTCTTCCTCTCCCAGAAACTCAGCGTTGTAGGTCCCATGTGAACCAACCTCGTCATCTACTTTCCGATCGGAATGACCATTCACACAATCACTTTCGTCTTCCTCTGTATCCTCGTCGACATGGTCTTCACCGTTTTCGGTGTCAACACCATCCCCACCGCCGTCAATGCTGACATAATCTCGTATGGAACGATTGCTCTGATGGCGTTCACTCACTTCGGGAAATTCATCGTCCGGTTCGTTTTCATAATCTTCTTCGTAATCGGTTATGGCAGGAAGTCGTTCGTGTGTCTGCTCATCTTTAAGTTGAGATGATTTCTTTTGTTGACGTTGTTGTTGTAACTGCTGTCGGGACAAACGTTGCGGTGACTTTAGTGTCGATTTTACTCCACCACCTTCTTGCCTTTGTTTTTGTGACTTCGCCATTGTGACTATGGATGAGCCCAGCTTTCGATTGCCATAGCCTAAAGGTGTCTCGATTTTCTGGTTCATTGGTGTTTTAGTTACGCGGTGAACAGTCGGATGAAATTCTGCTTCGGAATCTTTGACGTCATCATCTAATACCTCATCTGCTAAGATACGTTCTAAATCTTTCTCCAATTTGGATTCTTCCTCTGCAGTTGTCGTTTTACGTCGTCCAACGGTGAGTGTGGATGAGAATTTTTCCTGCGAAAGTAAATGTTTAGTTCTCTAGTTGTTATTACCCACAAAAAGTAAAGAGAATGAAGAAACGCTGCTTACCCCTAATTCATCCAGCTTGCGGTAACCTGAAAGCTCCAATCGCGCCTTTTCTAGTTTTAGCAGCGCGTCTTTTGTGCGTTTTTGCTCAGCCAATAGTTGTTGTTTGAAATTTTTCGTTTCGATTTGTACGCGACGCGCCAGTAATTTCATATCGCTGTCCTTCTCCTGCAAACGGGTTTCCAGTTTTTCCAATTTTTCCGACAAACGTTGTCGTTCTTCCAGATTTCTGCAAGATTTCAAAATTTTGGAAACCGTGAGTTTTCTGTTTTACTCAAGAACTTAACTAAAAGTTCTTCAATTCTTATAAAAGATCGAACAATCGAGCACATTATACTCCAAACTCACTAATCCGGCGAAGAAAATCGCGATCTATAAAATAAGAATGTCCAACAAAGAGGAACAGAACTTGAAGTTATTGGCTTAAGGGGCACAGGACCTAAGGTCGCGGTGCATTCCTCGTTTATTGGCGTTAAAGTTATGTTTTCGTAGTCTCTTTTTTCAAACTCTCAACCAATTCTAAGTTATGGCAGGAAGCTTGAGGGTTTCCAAGTGGGATTTGCATGAAACCCAACTCGATATTTTCATATTTAAAAATCTAGAGAGCACTCACCTATCCTTATTCAACTGACTATAATATTTATTTTGATCGCTGAGTGTGAGTATTATGGACTCTTTGGTTTTAAGTTTATGTTCAAGCTCCTTGTTGAGTTGCTGTAGATTACGGTATTTGGCTTGCCAAACGCGCAACTCCTCGGCATGTGAGTGTAAAAGTTTCGGCAATTCAGCATTGGTGGATTCATACTTGGCCAAAGCCGAGTCTTGACGCTTGTGGAGTGTGCGCAAAATGCGATTTTCATGTGCGAGATCCTGAAAATGATAAAGTAAAGGTAAAATAAAAAAAAATCCTTAACTTTTTTTAATTGTAGTACCGCTATGGTTTGTTGTGCATCGACCAATTGATTTTGGAACGTCTTCATGCGTAGACGTCGCGCGGAGAGCACACGTTGCCGCACCTCCGTTGTGGCGGGTATCAATGTAGCGTGACGACCCATGCTAACGCCGGCACCCTGATGGCTCAAAGCATTCTTGCGACGAAATAAATTATTGCTCGAACCCTTCGAACTGGATGTGTTCGAGTAGAGACTCTCACAGCTCTTTGTGGATACCCTGTGAGGTGCACATAAATTTGGAAATTTGGATCACTGAAACGCTCGTCAAATGAAGTGTTAACTTACGGCAGCAATTTGCTACGTTCCTCCGGTATGAGGCTCAGCGCTGATGCGGACTTTCTCGGTGAGATCATTTATGTTATGTAAATGTGCTTTATTGTTGGGGAGGGGGTTTAATGTTGACTCTATATTGTAGTTCTAAATATAGGTACGAGTATATGGGTACCACTAGCAAAATAAATTCTATTTGTATTACGTATTATATATTCTCGCGAAAAGTCCTTCAAAAAATTAAATTATTTTTACAAATATTTTATTTTTGAAACAACTCAAACAGTCGTAGACACTAAACTCTATTGTATGTTGTTTAAGAAACGATTTATTTTTCAAATCACCACACTGGTTGTTATTGTTTTGTTATTGCTACTGGTCATTGGACAATGGAACTTTTGACGCTTACAAGCGTAATATTATTCGTGTCTCCTTGGTTACTAAACAACTCTTATCGTCGCTGTGCCGACAACACCGATGGCCACGATGTTGAGGTTAGGTATCACAATTTCCATATTAAAGATTTCCTTTAAACACCTTTTAAAAACACAGCGGCCTTGTTTAAGAATTGGAAAAGTTAGACATGAGTCCATATTTCTTTGATCATCAAAAACCCGTCAATATCAAAAAAAAGGCGCTCAAGGTAAATTATTCCTCGCCTATCCCATAAACACATAGCCAAACCTTCCTTACCGACAATCCTGACTTGGCCATCGTTTACGGCGGCTCACCAAGACCGTTTCCGTGTGACACACTTCATCACCAGTAACCAACCTCTAGAAAAATGGATCTCATCGCATATGGAAATTCGGCCAATGAATTTTTTGCCTTAACTCGTATGGTATCCATACATAGAGCTTCTTTTCAGATCTAGTCTTGTTTAAATGATTGTAATATGCCTTTATTACGGGGATCTAAAAAACATGGGGACTCCTAAAGCTTTGCACCTTGCTGACATCGACGTGGGAACTTATGAGATCCTTCTAGAGAAGTAGAAGTCTCTACAAGAAGTACGACTTTCTGATGCACTCATTCTCTCCATATTTCGAGCGCCACAGTGAAAAGGATAGGCTGGTGAAGATTTCGTACAGCACGATCAAAAGAGCTCACAGCTTGAATTTCTGAGAACGTCGTGGCCATAATGTAAAGCATTTCGTTTGTATTAAAATTTCTTTAATCTTTTGCACAGGAGTAGCGCAGAAGACGGAAATGGTCGTGACCATAATGTAAAGCATTTCGTTGTTATTAAAATTTATTTAATCTTTTGAAAAATAACCCGCAATTTTCGACAGCCATTGTGAAATGAAGTTGTGAAATTTCGATTATATTCGAACATATTTCGACTATGTCAATGTCGTCGTATATCTCGTACAGCTCATCGTTCCAGACGAATACGATATCCACCGTTGCCAATTCGAAAGGGTCTTCTGCAGAAAATTTCTCTCTTCAGCGTTGGATTTCCAGGCTGACATTGTTGTTGGTGATGATACTGGTTCCAGGATAGACGAAATTATCTAGTACTTCGAACTGACTGTCAACAGTGAGGTGGGAGCTAAACTGCGATTGCGACGACTGCTCATTTGATGACAGGAGATATTTCGTCTTGCCCTTGTTTATTACCAGACCCATTTGCTTCGCTTCTTTGTCCAACCTGGAGAAAGCAGAACTAACGGCGCGACTGTTGAGTCCAATGAAATCTATATCATCGGCATACGTCAGACGATTGTACCTTCTGTCTTCAGCTTGAATTATTTTCTCAAGGAAAGATTGAAGAAGTCGCACGATAAGGAGTCGCCTTGTCTCTAACCTCACTTAGCATCGAACGGCTCCGAGAGGTCCTTCCCGTTTCTGATGGAGCATTTGGTCTTCCTCAACGGAAGGCTGGATACACAAAAAAGGTTGATGATTGGGTGCCGCATGATTTCACGCAAAAAAAAAATTTTGCACCGAATCAATGCCTGCGATATACTGCTGAAACGAAACGAACTCGACCCATTTTTGAAGCGGATGGTGACTAGCGACGAAAAATGGATGACTTACGACAATATCAAGCGAAAACGGTCGTGGTCGAAGGCCGGTGAATCCTCCCAAAGAGTGGCCAAGCCGGGATTGACGGCCAGAAAGGTTTTGCTGTGTGTTTGGTGGAATGGAATCATCCACGCTTAATTCTACCATCTACTGCGAACAACTTGACCGCTTGAAGCAGGCGATTGATCAGAAGCGTGCAGAATTGGCCAACAGGAAGGGTGTAGTGTTCCACCAGGACAATGCCAGACCACACACTTCGTTGATGACTCGTCAGAAGCTACAGGAGCTCATATAGCCCTGACATAGCGCCAAGTGATTATCACCTGTTCCTGTCCATGGGGAACGTCCTTGTTGGTGTAAAGTTGAACTCAAAATAGACTTGTGATAAGTGGCTGTCCGAGTTCTTCGCAAATAAGGAGGATGGCTTCTACGAGGGGGGTATTATGAAGTTGCCATCTAATTGGAGACAGATTATCGAACGAAACGGCGCGTACTTGAACTAAATCCGATCACTGCAACACTTTTTATAAAGCATTGAATAAAGAGCAAAAAAGCTGAAGGGAGATATTTGACAACCTAATATATAAAAGACCAGTGGCGGAGCCGTTTGAGCCATATCCGTCTGTTTTTGAGACATAGATCTGAAATTCTTCACACAACTTTTTTTTCTAAGAAGAGAAATTTTTTCGCCGAAACTCTAGGATATCGCAGATAGCCATAAAACTTATCCATCAAAGTTTAGATAAGATTATTTTTTATTTATGTATTTAGAAGATAAGATTAAGATTAAGTTTATTGTTCAAGACAACACAACAATCTCCAAACACATTTTTCGGATAACATATAGCTGCCAAAGAACTTGCTGCTGTGAAGGGTTTTATAGTTTCGGTGCAGCCGAAGTTAACGTTTTTCTTATTTATATAAAAGGGGGTTCTACAATCGAGGAGATTTCGGCAGGATTATGTCAAGAAGCAGTTACTGACCAATTCTATAAAAAATCGTCTAAATAGTAAATTCTCCAATTTCTAGTACTGTTGTTATTTTTAAACTCGAAACTTCAAGTTATTAAGTATTTACTGTGTATTCTATCATATTACCCACTTTATCTATTATTTAAAAGCAATAATATTTCCTAATTATGACGCAAGCCCCCATCCGTTGACTGATTCATAGTACTTAGCAATTTTATCAATAAGGAAATAAAATATTCAAAAAATGAACAACCTTGTGACGTTTTCACATCACCCTACTTTTCGTAACAAACCAGCGATAACACAAATCTGTCAGATGTAGCTTTTACTATAACGCGTGCAATTATATTTACTACACGCCAACACCCGCCGCACTCTCATGCGCGCTGGAGCAAAACAAAAGATGAATTCGCCGCAGAAAGCTCCAACTTCGCATGTGTATGTGTGTATGTATGCGTTTGTAAGCACAAAAGTATCCACTCGCCGAGCGCAAGCCGCGCGGAGTGCACATTCCGATGGAGCGACTAGCTTCCACAGCAGCAGCTGTTGGTCGGCGCTGGCAGTCTCAGCACAAACGCAACGCGGCATGGTCGGCAACGGATGCGAACAAATTTCGACCGAGTGGAATAGTTGAACAGTGATAATACATGTGTGTATGTATATGTTTGTATAACCAGAAGCGCTGTGTGTGTTGTAATATAAAATTATAATTTAGAAGCATACTTTTAACGCGTCACTATCACAGCGGTCACGGCGTTAGTTGGACAATTCGAGTCAAGATACTGTGATACAAAGGCACTTGTGTGTAGGCATGTAATAACGGTAAGCAATTACCTGAGCGTGGAACGGACGGCGCGCGTTTTGAGTGACAGCAGAATATAGAGACAAAACAGACGGCGACGTCAGCGCGCATGCCGACGTCAACCGCGACGCTGCTGTCATTAGTTCGTGGAGATGATGTGAGCGCAGACACTTGCTGTGCCAAGCGAATCGAAGAAAATTTTGTCAAAAAAACAAAAAAAACATAATTGGGAAAATCTGTTAGCCGAAACACTCGTACAATTTTCAATAATTCCCAAAATTCACTGTGAAAAACTCGTTCACGCGTTTTTTCTTAATTAAAATTTGTTATATGGAAAACACAAAAAAAAAACAAAAATAATAATAAAATTTGCAAAAAGTGCAAAGAAAACAATAACAATTGTTGCGAATGAAACAAGCAAAAACAAAAACCCAAAAAAAGTAGAAAGTGGTGAATGGTGAATGTTGCTAAATGCTTTCGAATTGGAAGTGGAAAATATTGAAAAGCGAATTGTGTGTGCGGAAGTGTCGAAAAATCGATGCGGTTTATTTAAACTAAAAAAAAAAAACCGAACAGCGCAGCCAAATTAAGAGTATAAGCGTGATAAGAGAGTCAAATTGGTGCAAACGTGCTTAGCTGAAAATATTTGCGTTGGCGTAGCCGTATATTTGCATTGGTGATTAGTGATATCTGTTAGATAGGCGCTGCTGCAGTAGATGCTGCAGCACACATGCACATATTTATATGCAGCGGTACAGAAATATGCGATAAACTTGTCAAGTGACTGGTGCGGTAGTAAGCGACAGAGTGCCTTGTAGGAAAAGCACGTGGTTAGCTAAGAACTTTCTAAGTTTTATATGAAAAGATGTAACTAAAATTGTGATTAAAAACAAATTTAGCTAGTGGCGAACTACAAGTGTCTTCTTATTCGGTCTCTCCGCCACGATATGTGAAACATCGTATTATTTTAACGCCACCTGAAGATCCCCCACTGAGGTCACAAGCATTTTAAATTTATCAATCTATTTGAACGGCATTGTGACCGTCGAATTTATAATCGCTGAACTATGTATAAGGTCTAATGAGAAGAATTCCACTTTTGTTCAATACCTTGTGCGCTTTTGCCTTTCTAAAGGTAATTTCATAATGCCACTCCCATAGAAACCCTCGTCCATTGGGACAAAAAAACTGGGACAGTCGATTTTCACAACCAGCAAAATTCTGCGCCTTATACAAGAAGAGGTAGTTATCACTTGGGCTATAAGCTGAAATCATGAGTACTTCCCAACTAATCGCTAAAAGTTTTTGGCGAGTCACTATCGATATTTGTGGCCTGGGGTGTGGGTTGATTGAAAAAAAATCTTTACCTATTTTCCATAGCTGATCGCTTCCGACCCATTACTTCCTTCAAAGGACCCGATTGTTAATAGCACAGGTCCTAATTAAGGATTTGGTCGCTGGGGAGCAAAGTTCATAGATTAATCCCTGCCAATCGTACCAAATACGTAGCGAAGTCCTCACGACAATATTACTGGCTTGGCTACTCACTTCGCTCATTTTTCTGGGCGATCCATTAATAGGTTCCCTACTATTTTAAAGAAAAAATTTAATGGGGAATGTTTATTATCACTTGAAAATATATTCTATGGAAATTATTTTTTGAAGAATATCTCTTTCAAATGTTGGCCGCAGCTACATACGTCTCAGACCGTCCATCCATTGATTCCAATTTTTGATGACTCGTTCAAGCATTTCGATTGGTAACGGGCGAATGACACACGTGATATTTTGTTTCAAGGCCTGAATCGAAGCGGGATTGTCCGTATAGACTTTAGAGGTTATATATCACCACAGGAAAAAGTCTAACGGTGTGATATTACACGATCTTGAGTGTAAAACGATCGGCTCAAAACGTGATGGAGTCTGCTCATCGAAGTGTTCTCTCAATAAATCCATTGATTGATGCGATCTGGGAGAAGTGGCGCCATCTTGTTGAAACAAAATGTCACCGAGATCACGGGCATCAATTTTAGGCATCAAATAGTCGGTTATAATGACGCGATAATGGTCGTCATCGACTGTTACGTTCTCACAGGCATCATTCTTGAAAAAATGATGATCCAACCGACCCAAAAACCACACCAAACCGTTGTTTTTATGAATGAAATAGCAGCTCTTGAATCTATTCAGATTGATTTCCGTCCCAAATGCGGTAATTTTGCTTGTTAATATACCGTTTGAGCCAAAAATGGGCCTTATCGCAGATGAAAATTTGGCTGGAAAATGCGTGATCTGTCAAAAAAGGCTTTTAAGAAAGTACCTCTACTCACCCGTTAGTAAATCTCATTGGTAGTTGTCGGGGTTCAGGTTCTCAAAATATTTCATTTGCTTATAGTTAACGATGCATAATATGTTCACGACGGAACAAAAATTTAAAGTTAAAATTTATACAGAAATGTGACCTTTTATTTTCTAAATGCAATGGAATCTGAAAATCGGATGCGTACTTGAAAGTACTACTTTGAAAGCATTTGATTTGTAGACATACATATCTTCTTTAAATCGTTTGTTCCTCTATGGTTTTGAGGCCACAAACTGGACCATGAGCTCTCTTTTGAAAACATTTACTTAAGTCGAATAGCCAGTAGTTACTAAAACAGTGCTTTAAAAACTATTTGATCGAAATTTTCACCCTACATAAAGTTTAGAAAATAAGAATGGTGACATAAAAATAAGAATGAAGTCGATCGGTGAGATTGTATGACTGCTATTTATATTCTATAGTGGTCCAATCTGAACAATTTGTGCGGGAATTATTCCGATGCCTTCGGCAATAATCTATGATAAAACTCTTCAGATAAAAGAGTTTTTCGTAGAATAAAATGATTTTTTTCGGTCGACTCAGCTCCTCTTCCTGATTATTTATACATATGTATGTACATATACGAGTATATATAAGTATTTATTGCAAGCTCTCCGAAGATTCCTTCTGCATGATGCAAAATTCGTGGCAAACATTTTTTACCCTGTTCAGGGTATAAAGAGCTGCAATTACTAGGTCTTCATTCATCATTCATAGGGCTGGTGGAAAAATAAAAGTGAAAGATTTTTGATAAGCTTTTATACAAATTATGAAATAACAAATAAATAAATAAATAATGATGGTACGAATTATAGAAGCCTTACTGTACCTTTAAATATTTATTAGCGTATATATTTTTTAATTCACAACTGCATTCCAAAAGGGTAGTTTACTTGCTGCAATCAATGCAATTATAGACAGTGGCAACAACAAATGCATAACGAATATTGTTGTTGTTGTAAGTGCGAATTTTTGTAGGTTGGAATGTAGGCGGCAAAACTGTAATCATAACTGGAAGACGAAGCAGAAGTAGTAAAACTTGATTTCTATAGGCAAACGGGTCAGAAGGGGGCTATTATTAAAGTAATCTGACATAATGAAATATTTATAATGTTCAGACATATCTACATGCGGTTAGCACAGGCCACAGTTGTGGATGTGTGCATGTGGTATTAGTCATTTTAGCAAACGCTTACGCGGAAAGAGTGCCACAACTAGAGAGGGGGGCATTATAGCGTGTTGGTGCGTCAGCTTATCGTTGCAACAGTTGCAATGTTGCACATTTATTGCAGCTTTTACGACGAGTTGCAATGTAAACGCAACGATCTGATCTGTGTATATTGTAAGTGCGTGGACACACATACACATACGTCCACATGTATGTACACACGTGTATACATACAGGAAAATTGCGGCAAATAATAAAGAAAAGCCACACAGGCGCTTGCCACAACAACGCGCCACGCCAAAACCTGTTGGCATTTCTCATCGCCATGTGTGTCTATGTGTGTGTGTAATTTTTGTTTAGTTTGTGCATTTAACTTGTGTAATTGGGCTTAGCCTCGTGGCGCTTACGAAAGTGACTTGTACACATGTATGTATATACATATATGTATGTATATAAGTATATATGTACCTATATAATATATATATATATGTACATAAATGAAGTGGAAGTGAAGTGGTTTGCTGATTTTCTCTTATTTTGTTTTCGTAGCAATAAAAGTACGCGAAACAAAAAATATCAAACATATAAAAAATAAATAAAATTACATCAAAATTACAACAGCAACAACACGCAGTCGTGCTAATATCAAAACGCAAAAATAAAAGCAGAAAAAAGTTAAAATAAACAATGACGCGCCTCACCGAGGAAATGGTCATTGCTCGCTCCAAGCAATCCGATTTGGGGTCCATCAAAAAGCTCAATTGCTGGTAAGTAATGACATTTTCTTATTTACACACATACATATATATTTGTCTATATACATAAATACGTAAGCACATAAGAGCATAATATGAACACTTACGAGTATTTTTGAAGACAAAAGATATTTGTAACTTCCTCTTAATTGTTTGATTTTGAGCTGGATAAAGTCCTTGCAACCATGTTTTCATGATGATTTCTTTAAATCTTGAGATTTGCCAACTGCGTGCTCCTTCTGCAAGATCCTCTTGATCAGATCGACTTGAAATTTATACATATTCATCTTAAATATACTAATGTACGTAGGTTCCTTTTATATCTTCGAATTTGGCAACCCTAGTGTTGCAAATTGGCAACTGTCAAATTCTGTCGTAAAGTTTGACAGTTTTGATGTTATATATACTTACAATCCTTTGACCTAAGGGCGTTATTTGTGTTGTTCACAGTAACTTAAAATATTCTTCTCGACCAAAAATAGCGTTAAATCGCGAACATTTTCACGCGATTTTTTTTACAACTTTCGTGGTGGATTAACTCAACAACAGTGCATTGAGGAACTTAAGGACCAGTGTTTATTGATGGTATACTGAATCCAATCGAGGTCGTAGATCACGACAAAGACTAATTTAGTGAAGGCTTCGAAACCTGCCTTTGAAATCGTAGCAGATGGCGAAATACCACTAGAGCAGCGCAGAACAGTAAATTTTGAATGCGCACAGTCTTTTGTTTCCCAGTTGTCTTTCAAGAAATTATGAAAGTTAGCCGCCAAAGACGGATTGTTTTTATTAACGATAATGTGAGCTGTCAAACATAAATAGAAACAATTGCCTTTTTGAGCATTCAAACCATCAATTTGATGAGTCATCCACCGTATTGTGCTGACCCAGGACTGAATGAGTTCTTTTTATTTCAGTAGGAAAAATATAAACTAAGCGTTTAACATTTTTCGACACCTGAAGAGGCGGTTGGTATGTTCAGAACGTATGTTTTGGAGGAACCTTAATCAAAGTGGCAAAAGTGCTTCGAAAATTGATTCAAACGCATGTAAACGTAAATCTTAATGGATAATATTTTGAAAACAATTAAGCAATTTTAGACGATTGATATTGATATTTGTTTTTGTTCTCTAATCCCGAAATATTAAAGGCAACTGACGTAATCTAAAGTAAGGTGAGGTGCCCTGGGAATACCGGCCAGCTAAACTGATGACAAAAAATTTTATTTTAACGCTATTCGTTCTTCGCAACTTTTACTACAAACTCGACTCATAGCGTTCTACAGTCACTATATTCGCTTGATTTGGCTCCGTGCGACTTCTGGCTATTACATAAACTCAAAAGACCAATGTGGGACTCCATTTTGACACAATTGAGGTGATCAAATGCGAATAGAGAAGAAGGTTTGAAGGCTATAGTAGAAAAAAAAGACTAATTCGACTGTTTCGGGGACTGGAAAAAGCGTTGAAAAAATGCGTTTTATCGGGGATTGCTTTGAAGGCAATGAAAATGATTTGGGAGAATAAATAAAGAATTTACAATTTATAAACAAATTCACCATATTTTTATACCACAGTAGTATTTGGCAGGAGATGATCAAATGAATAAAACCTTAGGCAATAGTTCGATTATTTTATCCTTGCTCGCGCTTGGATATTTTTTAAAGTAATCTTACGGGCTTTATTAGTGTTTTATTTATTTTGCGCCCACTTCGAGAATTAATTAAATTTCGATTAATTATTTTTTATTGTTGTCTAATTAGTCGTAGGTATCTAGAGTCATTATGCAATTTCAGAACCGGCAACGGAATAGTCTTTTTTAAAGTCAAACTTCGTCATAGCTAAGAAGCTTAGGTAATAGAGCTTCGTTACAGCCGAAGTTACTGTTTTTTTTCTTTTTCTTATTACAAATGCGGATATATTTTTCACCCCTTATATGAAGTATAATCGGTTCCAACGAAAGTATGCACACTTTTATGTACTCATATGTATTTGCATACATACATACATGTACATATGTATGTATGTACATTCTTGCATGAGGACATTAAACCAATTTGCTTTCCGCTGTCGCCGCTCATTCAATTGCATTATCATCATAATCGTTATGATTTTTGTTGCTTGCTTGTTGTCTATTTGTTTGTCCGTTGTGGTTGGCGGCATCACTGATGGTGTCATTGCCTCCGTTACAACAACAAGAGGCGTCATTGTCAACGGTATGCATTTTATGAACTCGCCTTTCTTTCTGCTCTGTCACTGCTCGGTCGTCTCACTATCCATTGTCCAGTGTTGAGGTAATTGCAATTGCAGTTTTTGTGTTTCGCTGTTGTTGTAGGCGGTGAATTTAATTACTATGCACTTTATTGGCTCCCACACTTGCAACAATGCAAATCACTAATACAAAGGAGAATGTAGCTTTGAAGTATGTATTGAAATATGTTTGTGTGTGTATGTAAAATGTAACTATGTGTGAGTATGGTGGTCACGCTTGGCCAAATCCTGCGAATGGCGTTGCCCTCGAACCATAAACAAGATCGATATGCACAAATACATCTATGAGCTAATTACGTACAGTAGCGTGCAAAAAAAAGCTTTACATCTTGTCACAGCCAGAACTTGAACCCTTAACTTGCAAAAACATATGTGAACAAAAAAAATGTCTACTCCAATTTTAATGCTCGCTACTGTATACTTAGACATTGGCGTTCACGCTTGACTTGCCACTGCAATTTGATAAACAGAAAATGTATTTAGTTAGCTTCACTGCATAAAAATACGCATGAATTAAACAAATTTCCAGCTTTTTGAATAAGAAACTGTTGCTTCAAGCCATTATATACTTACGTAGTACCCATCTTTAGTATTTTCTGAATACAATATGGAAAGGTATATAACTTTACTTATGTTTACTAGCATACTTTTTATACAAAGAAAAATAAAGACCAGCAGTGACGCGTTTAAAGAATGTAGAGTTCTCAGAACGTTTTCAAGCAACTCTTTTGCGATCTCTACTCGACGTCGCTTGTTCAAAAAATTCAGACCTTTTGCCACGAGTCTAGCATTGACGCATTTCGTACCTAAAACACTAACCACAATGTGCTGAGTCCGTAAAAATGTTCATATCCTCTGCCCACACGACGATTTTCAAGCACTACTTCTTTAACTTTTTCGATGTTATTGTCATTAAAAAACGTGGATGGATGACGCTCAGGTGCCAAGTTTTCGACCTTCACTGAATTCTTTGTACCCCTGAAATACTTGTGTTTATGACAAAGTAGACTTTCCAAAATACTTCTGCACATTTTTAACGATTTCGTAGCCATTAAATTCCTTTGGAAATACAAAAAATCGCTGTTAAATGTTTTTCCATGTTAAAAATCGCCAGAAAAGCTTTGCGCGTCGTAAACAAACCGCTGCCAAACACACACTAAACAAACAACAAAAAAACAAACCTCACACGAATATAAAAAGTTTGTACCAAGCTAGGTAGTTGTGGGTCGGTCCGGGACAATTTGATCCCATGGTAAAGTAAAATGAATTGTAAAAAATCTGAGCTTTCGGTTTTATATGATCTATTTCCAGGTTACCTACTTTTTTTAAAGAAAAAACACAGAAACTTCAAATTTAATGGAAATTTTTGAAAGATTATCTCTTTCAAACAATGGCCGCGGCTACGTCTCAGATGGTCCATCCGTTAAGTCCAATTATCGTAGACTAGTTCGAACATTTTGACTGGTTCACTGGCGAATGACACTCGTGACGTTTTGCTCCAAGGCCGGAATCGAAGCGGGATTGTACTCATAGACTTAAGAATTTTACATATCCCCACAGTAAAGAGTTCAACGGTGTGATATCACATGATTTTTTGGCTCATTGACCGGCCCAAAACATGAAATTATCTTTTCACCGAAGTGCTCTCCTAATACATTCATTGATTGATGCGATGTGTGGGAAGTGGCGCCGCCACTTGTTTGGTTGAAACCAAATGTCGCCGAGATCACGGACTTCAATTTCAGGCATCAAAAATTCGGTTATCATGACGTGATAATGGCCGCCATTGACGGTTACGTTCTCACCGGCATCATTTTTAAAGAAATATAGACCAATAATTCCATCGGCTCTTAAGCCACACCAATCTTTTGTTGTTTCTGAATGAAATGGCAGTTCTAAAATCTCTTCAAGTGTTGTTCTTCGTCCCAAATGCGACAATTTTGCTTGATATATACATTGAGCTATAAATGTACATAAATGCATTGCTGAACGAAATTTGGCTCGAAAACGTCGGATCTTCTTGGAACTTTTCAAGAGGCCATAGAGCAAAGCGATGTCGCATGCGTTAGTCTTTTCACGGCGAAATGTCAAACAATATTGAACAAAAATAACATGACAGCTTGACACGACTCATGAGTGATCTGTCAGAAAAAGGCTATTGAAAAAAGTACCTCTTCTTCGATTAACCTTTATATGTAACACTCGTGGGTAAATTGAAGCTACAAATTTTCCAGAAAGTCAATAAGATTCAAGCAGTTTCTCCGAGAACAATCGAAACTTTCTATTCACATTAAGCTCTATTATTGCATTTGTGACTGTGTACTTAACAATTAGAATGATTAATCAGACTTATTTAAATATACACTCCTATAAATGCATACATACATATGTATGTATACAATTATTTTCACACTTGAATGCGACGTTATCTATCAAGAAAATGTTAATCGCACAAAGAGTCTGGATATAACAACGAATAAACAACAAGTTCTAAGTTTCTATTTTCTCAAGAGCCTTGAAAACCACATTGTTGTAGATTGACAATTCGGTTGAATGGGAAAGTCTGTAAACCTTTTAGATACGAGTACATACATAACTAAAAGCAAATTTAAAGTTGTAGTAGCTCTTGTGTACATACATATTTACACATGACAGATGAGCACAATGGAAAAGTAAATTCGTGCATTCAGCGTTGCAGTGAATAATTTGAGTTTTTAAAGCGGAATTTAAATGAAGACCCCAAGCCAAAGTGCTGCTTGTGGCATGTTATGTGCACATGTGATATATACATACATATATATGTATATACATGTATGCATTCATACATAGTCGTGAAGGTTTAAGTGCACCTATGGCTAATGTGCCGCCATCAACTTCTTTCTACGAACTTTCACCACAGCTCCGTAAATGGGGTCTTCTCGTGTAAATCTATGATTTCTCGTTAAGTTTCCGTTAAGTTGGCTCTTTTTATGGGTGTTGCTTGTTTGTCCCGATGCATGGCAAATGCATTAATGTATGTACATACATTGTCTATTTTTTTATTGACGCGCACACAAAGTATGTTGTTTATACATATCTTACATTGGATGTACCATATATATGTATATAGTATGTACATTTGTATGTTTATATATACACATATGTATGTGGTACATGAGTAATTAATTTCCTTATTCACATACTATGTACATATGTATGTATATGCATACCATATATGTAAGGCGGCTGCTATATATCATCGGTAAGGATCGACTTATATACTTCTTTTGGTGGGAACTACTATAAATCTAACCTTATGATTAACAAAAACAAGAAAAAAACGACTGCAGCGAAGCTATAATACCCTTTACAGCTTCATTTTTTATAGCATAAAAGAGTAAAAAAAGATATTTATTTTGAGTTTGATCGGACAGTTTATATCTTAGCTACCATATACATATATACAGCAGTCCGATCTGAACAATTTCTTCTTCGCTGTCCGTTGCATTGGACAAAAATGCATGCCAAAATTCGTATATGTCTTGGCAAATAAAAAGTTTTCTGTATGAGGGCTAAAGCTTGATCGGTAGTTTGTAGTCCGATATCGGTGGTTTCGACAAATAAGCAGTTCCTTAGGGAGAAAAGAATGTGCGCAATGTTTCAGATCGATATCTCAAACTTTGAATACTTATTTCGCATATAAAAAAACTTTACCTTGTTCAGGGCATAAAAGCTCAAAAGTTTGGTACCTACCGATAAAGTTTGCATAACTAGTTACTTCTTCAAATTTTTAATATCAAAGGATTGCCAAGAATTAGTTGTGTAAAGTAGTCAAATTAGATGAGAAACTTTCGGATTATCGAAATATTTCCAAAAAAGAGTTCGTATGGAAAATTCAGAAATAATCCACATATAAAATTTAAATAGAGACAAAATTGGAGGAAAATTAGAACTACTCTCCATTTTAAGGTGCATTTAAAAATGTAACAATGGTAAAAACTAAAAAAAACTGCTGATTTTTAGAAAGTTCGCTCTTCTTTTTGTGTCTTGAGCGAGCATGCCGTGAACTTCAGATGAGATGACAGCTCATCATCAGATATAAGTCAGAGAGCATTCCTGTTACTTCAAAATAAGAAACTCCTGAAATTTGCCTATCAACTATTTCCTAGTGTTCTTTTAACCATAAACGCCTCACACTTGGTGAAAAATAACCCAAAAGAAGTTCTTATTAGAAACCGCCTTTCTTTAACGATAAAAACTAGCCATTGTTTTCGAATAGTAGCGATAACTTTATTTACAATACACATATATAAATATACATACTTTCCCATACTTATAATTTTATATATGGCATGCTTTATCTTATTGAAACCATGCACAATCTTAGCGAAAGCTTCATGTTCACTTAAAGCGTGCTAGTTCCGCGGCAATCTAATGCGCATATTTTACCTTATTTTGGCTTTTAGCTTCTGGTTCAAGTAATTCTACCATCTCAATGCTTTTTTCATGCACGTGGAGTTCATGCCAGCGGACAAGCGTTTTCCACTTAACCCGCCGCTGTCGACTTTTCCAAGCGTGACACTCTCATTTAACCCAATACAGGCTTAAAAGTAAGCGAGTGCAACCCTGTAAGAAAATGTGGGCAAAGAATGACAATAGTGTGTGTAAACAACTTATTTTAAAATGCTCCGGCTTTCAAGTAACTCAAAATCTTATAAATTTTGATATAGACATTTGTTTTAATTTTTTGTTTTTTACCTCCAAGCTTAAGCTAATTGGAGTAAAATCAAACTGCTAGATTACTTATTTTGTAAAAAAATATACTATTTCAATTATGACAAATTTTTGAACTTCTTCAGGAAAATTTTAAGGTTCCATATAGTCAAGACTATTTATCCTAACTTTTTCACAAGATAAGTTTAAGCACTTTCAGGAACATTTACTGTAAAAAATGTCTTACAGGGTGCTTTCTGTGTAGCGAAATATATACCATATTTACAGCAGAATAAAAGTGCATACAAACTGGTTTGGTCGCAACTCCTCGTCAGAATGCGGCTCCCATGCCAGGCACAGCTGCATAACTACATGAAAGCTTTGCGCTTGCGTTGTTACTCTACTTGCAAATAGTATTAGAATGGGTATTGCTTTAGTGAAATAATTTATAAAAAAGTTCGAACGTTTTGCATAACTTGATTTTGATTGGCGCCAGTTAAAAATGCTAGGTGAAGCCAAAACCTTATCTCCTCTGTTCAATTATTATTTTTTATGTTGGCAAACGATAGTAGTTTTATAGATCACATCTTAATGTTGGATGAAAAAGTTTTCAAATACCACCATCAAGCTTTCGAGTTTTTGGTTCTCGGATAATACGTTGGTCTAAATGGTTGAAAGCCTAAACCTTATCATTTCGGTGTAATATTATATATCTTATGCTTCTGAAAATATCGAGTATCGCACAACTATGGTACCTTGATCTTGAGAAAATATACTTAGAGGTGTCCAATCGACCGGGCCGAAACGTGAAATTATCTGCTCACCGAAGTGTTCTCTCAATAAATCCATTGATTGATACGATGTGTGGAAAGTGGCGCCGGCTTGTTGAAACCAAATGTCGATAAAATCATGAGCTTAAATTTTAGGCATCAAATAGTCGGTTATCATGGTGCGATAATGTTCGCCATTGAAGGTTAGGTTCTCGCCGGCATCATTTTTGAAGAAATATGGACCGATGATTTTACTGGCCCAATAACCACACCAAACCGTTATTTTTTTTTTTGGATGGAACGACAGCTTCTGAATCTCTTCAGGTTGCTCTTCATCTCAAATGCGGTAATTTTGCTTGTTTACATACCCATTGAATCAGAAATGTGCCTCATCGCTGAACAAAATGTGTGTCTCGAAAACATGAGTTCTCCTTGGATATTTTAAGAGCCCATAGAGTGAAGCGATGTCGGTTGGGAAGGTTGAGCGGCTTCAGTTCTTGTACAAGCTGACACTTCTTCGCTTTCAATTTAAGATCTCAACGTAAAATGCGCCAAGTTGTTCCATATGTCAATCCGAGTTGCTGCGACCGCCGCCGAGTTGACTCTGCACGGTCTTCGTGTACACTTTAAGCTACGGCTGCTATATTTACTTCACTGAGTGCTGGACGTGGCCTATTCGGTCGAATATTATCCAATAATGAATGCTGAACCTCAAGTTGGGTGATGTTGTTGAATTTTCGTAATAAAGTTGAGCGATATGTAAACGTTGTTCAAATAATTCAGGCGTGAGTCTTTCCATGATGAAATAGCAAACAGTACTGAACAAAAATAACATGACAGCTTGACACGACTCACGCGTGATCTGTAAAAAAAAAGGCTATTGAAGAAATAACCTCTACTTGGGTCACGCATTACATACATATATGCCTCTACGTGTGTATATATAGCTAGTTTATATTAAACATAATTTGACCGACATTTTTATGCTGCCTTTCATTATCAAATTTTATCTTAATTATTAAAACCTACTCTGGAAGAAGACGAAAACTTGCCTTCTTTGGGGTGATTGCCTTTGCTCTGCTTACTCATAACGAAATTAATTATCAAAATAAACAAAAACTTGATCATAGACAAATTGTTTCATAACAAGTTTTAATTAAAAATGCTTTTTGTTTTTGTTTTTTTTCGCTATTTGCAGGGGAAGTGATCTCAGCGATGTCTCCATAATTAAAAGAATGCGTGGTGTGGAAGTTTTGGCGCTAAGGTAAGCTATAAATAAGAATGAAATACAAGTTAGATATGTATGCAAAGAATAAAGTACAACAACAAATGTGCAAAAATAAGCGTAAATTATGAAACTTGAAACATTATGGCGCAAGTGGCTTTAATGCGGGTTAACCAAAATATTGTTGTAGTTAGATAAATCTCTCTGCAGGAAGTTGACAATTTTTAATAAAAAATAATAATAAATACATGATTAATTATAATGAATGAAACGAGTTATAAGCAGAAAAATTATTTGTGTCGAAAACTGGATATTTTTCTGGGTAAAAGTTGATGGTTTAGCAAAAATCAGTCTAACATATGTGAGCTCATTAATATAAAAATATATTTGTATATGAAAAGAGTATGCATAAAGAGTCATGACGTAAAATTCTTTAAAATAAACTGGTTGATATTTCAATAGGTGACATTTATTGACTGAGGTTGCCTAAGTTCAAAAAACTCGTACGACCCTGGTGATTAATCTCGACCACCTTTGTGAAGACGAAATAAAAATAATTTTAAGTTTAACTAGTATTTTAAAATATTGCATACTAAAACTAATTTTAAGACACGCAGACTGAATCTTTTCTTTTATTTTTTGTATATAGTTCTCCATGCAATGATCTACCAATTTTATGATCTGATCAATAGGCTAAAATAAGTAGCTTTGCGATTGAAACAACGTTTCATAATGCCTAAATTTTTCAGTAAGGGTTTCAAGCTCACGACCAATCTCCTTGGAACCATTGCGCGCCTGCTTAAAAACTTTAAACAATTCAATTTTTGTTGGTCTGCATTTTAAGCAAGACCAGCGCAAGCCCTTACTGTCAAGAATAGAATCCAATATCTTACCTGTCAGTCCAGCACATTTAAGATGGGCAAGCCCATCACAAAGCCAGCAAGAAACAAAGCGTTCCGACTCGCTTTTCACAGAGCCGACAGTTTTTCAATTTTTGACGGTAGTTCATTGTATGAACAATAACTTCTATAGAGAATTTATGTATTTCATCTAATTGATATCAACGTGCTGAGGGATAAGCCATCCAATCTAAGCTAACCTATCGTTGTTCAGTTTTTAATTCCAAAAATGGCCTTTTTAGGCTGTCACTCTAGGTGTTACCCTTAACCCAAGCTTTTAGACAGCGTGCGTGGTTGTTCTACCGTTTTACATATATATCGAGTAAAAATGCTTGACAAACCATTATAAGGGAAGTCCTCTTATATTGCATATTGTTTTTTTGGAAAACAATGTCAAATGTGGTCTCTTATCTTTAACTTGGTTTACTGCACATGGATCCATAATGGAAGAGTTATTATTGGGCGGACTTCCGACTTCTACCGGATTAATTGAAAGATGTTTTATAAGTTACTTATGAATGACAATCCATGACCAGAAACTTTTAATGGATATAATATGGGAACCAAGGAATTCGGTGGATAGATTAATGCAATAAAGGATATAAAATTGGTGAATGTATCGGTTATTTTGAATATTCTAATAGTATGCACTCTGAATTACTAAAAATCGGTAATCTAACCGATAAAAAGGGCATTAGACCTCATATGCATAGACTTGATGACATTACGATATTGACTTATAGATTGTGGAACAATAGGTCATAATATGTTTTTTGCTGTTGTAATAGCTTAAAATATTTCCTAAAGTTAGACAAATGCTCTATTTCACTGAAAAAACTACAGTTAATTCCCTACCAAATAAAAAATTGTATTTATGCATATCTGATTTTCATCAAAGAAGACCTAGCTATAGCATGCTGTCATGGACATATGAAAGATCCATTAATGTGTTCTGCCACTCCTTCAGTTGCTGCTAATTACAAATCTAATAATTTTGTTGCAATTTAATAAAATTACTCATACTAATTACTGCACATATACAGCAACTACAATAACAGTTTAAATATTTAAAAAAATTTCCATTCCAAAACTGCGCTGATCGCTCATTATTGTCATAAGTTGAATTTGTCAAAACACCAAATAAAGGCATACAAACATTAACGCATTTATAAATAGACATAAGTACACTCCCATCATATATGTATGTACGTATGTATGTATGTGTGCCGATTCACAGCAACTTAAAGATCACACTTCCATAAAATCGATGGCCACCACATGACATACATCTGTATCGGTAAGTGGAGCACACATGTTACTGCGCTCAAGCACCCACTGAAGAATGCCTAAGATTAATTTCTTTTGTGCTGATTTCCTGTCTCGCATTACCATAAAAGGGCCACGACGGTAGTTGTCGGCATTGAATTGGAGGAGGCAAAAGTGCTAAAAAAAGTCGAAAAAATCAATTTGATTGTCAAGGCCGCTTATGCGATGAACGAGCAGCGCTCAAAGTTAATGCTTAGTGGCAAAGTATATGTTTATTATATGTATACATGTAAGTGTGTGTAAATATATATACATGTACATATATATATGTAAAATGCACAAATCGCGTAGATATGCTAATAATATGACAGAGCAATTTATTGAAAAATAAATACTTAAATCTATAAGCAAATACACTAGTGGCCAGGTAAATAACCACACAGGCGCAATAGGCAGAAATGTTAGCAGTTATGTGAAATTTTAATTCCCAAAGCGAACTAATAAAACAACGACATTTTCACGTATTTTAATGCGAATCCTTATTACCGTCTTCAAAACAGGCCCCTGCGCCAAAAAGTATGTAAATGCGTAGTAGAATTTTTCCCTAAGTGGCCTTCAGTGCCTTCAGCACTGACTTTTACTGGGTTCAATGGATTCATGGCGCATTCACCGAAGTTAATTTTTTAGTTTCGAAAATAGTAAAAAGTCACGAGGAATCAATCTGGTGAATATGAGGGCTAAGTGATGACTCTCGTTTCCTGTTTAGCCAATAAGTTAGTAAAAATTATACCAGAACGTGACAACGCATTATCTTGGCAAAAACCCATGAATTTTCTACTTTCAATGCTGGTCCTTCGCAGTGAATTATTTCATGAAAACGCTTCAAACTCTTGATTTGGTCAAAGAGCTGTGCCGCTCCGTTCTTACCATCTACGCTGACGTTCTTCTATTTTGCCATCGCAATCTTTTTTATTAGCACGATTCCTAAAAATTCCTCTTCTGCCTGTCTCATTTGGCTGATATACTCTTGTTTCGGTGAGTTTTGGGTAGCCCAGGATCCTTCGGTAATGGCAGCTGGAGTACTCTTCCCTTCTCCTTGTTTTAGGGATCCTGCTTGTGTAGCTGTAGTTTCTCTTAAGACTGTCTTTTCTTCAGTTTCGTCCGGTTGTTTTGGAGTCGTGGTTAGTATAGAGGATCTAAGTATCCTTTTACTCCTATGGAAGAAGATTCCACTAATTAGGAGTTCGTCTCAACAGAACCTGTACGGCCGAAAATATGGCCACGTTCATTGAACGTACTTACTTGCCAGGGTTTTAACGAGACGGAGATGAGAACAGCATTAACCTGCCAGCAATTTCTGTGAGATGTCACTCTACCTACTGAGGTGACAGTATGCTGCTCTTACCAGCATTTTGCGAATCTGATCCATTACGGGTTTTCAGTACACCATAATCAGAATTTTACTTCAATTCTTATGGGCCCTTGCTCAGAGTTTTTGTCGACGACTTTGCATTGGTGCTGGCGCTGTGTGATCCCACGTCGCTTTGTTTCTTCTCTCTCGTGGATAGATTCTCCCTCGGTGCAGCCCCGGTGGCGGTTATGGACGCTTATTTAAAAGCGGCATGTGTTCGCCTCTTCGCCGGAGGTTCATTGGGCGCGTGAGCCATTTTGAGCCCTCATCTCTAGCAGCTCTTGGTCGTCTCATATGCCGTCCACAATCCGCCAACTGTGATCCCGGTAGTAGGTTGATCTCAGCCGTACCCTAGTATGACCATTGAGATAATAGATATAGTATTTAGCTAAAAGCCTGATTGAGCTTTCTCCATTTGCTTTTGTAAACATAAGCAACATCCTTGGAACTGTTTCGAGCTCGTTATAAACAGGTGAAACAAGTGTTTGTATGGAAAACATTTCAATTTGACGAAATATCTTCTTGAAATTTGGCATGAAAAGGCAATAATATAATCTACAAAAAAAAAAAATCAGATTGGATCATTATAGCATATACGAGTATCTGTCATACAAACTGCATGATCGGAATAAAGTTCTTGTAAGGAACCTTCTGTATTTGTGAAGGGTATTATAGCTTCGTTCTAATATAGAAGGGTATTATATTTAACTTTTTTCTCGTTTTTCCTTGCTTTCGCTTTATCTTCGGTTTATCTAATTTTATAAGTCTGTTCAGTTTTATGAATCAGCTCTACTTTTAGTTGGCCACCACTGTATACAAGTACCCTATATTATTTACTTACAATATTATTTGTATTTGGTGACAATCGACAATAATAACAGCGATGCCAGGCCCATGTCACAGCTCATTGCGTTCTCAGCGCTAAACAAAATTTATGCAGCGACTAAAATCATTCGGTTTTATGCGCCCAGAACGTGGTTGCGCAGGCCCACGCACGTCAATATGTATAAATATATAAATACTCGTACTTAATGGTAATAGCAATACACACAGACATACAAAAAAGCGATTTGTTTACGAATATTCTTGCATAATTAGTTATGGCAAAAGGCAATTGATCGAAATCGAAGTGTGCTCAGAATTGAGTAAAGAAAACGCGAATAATGGCTCAGCGTGCCATATATTTACGTAATATTATTTAAATAGTATATAGGTGTATGTATGGCTGTGTAAATAAGTAATTTGATTGAAAAAGCTGCTCAGCGCCCGAGCAATGTGCAAATATGGCTAAAACGCTTTTGACGCATTCGTAATTGAAGATTGTTGAAGCGTTGTGGCGTTTTTGCTGGCAAATATCTCTCTATTTTTATTTGTATGTGTTTCGGTGTAGGCGCGCAACAAGTTCGCTAAGCTATTGGCAGCGACCAGATGCCATTAGACTTCGAAGTTTAGAGTCTGAGCATTTGGATAGCTGTTTGTAAGTCATAAACTAGTCAGCACTAATAGCTTGTGGTTTGCTAATAGATTTTGAAGTTTATTTTGCAAAAATAGAAATCATATCCATAATTTTCGCTGAAATCTTGCCGAACTATAAGATTTTCTCCAATGTTTTTTTTTTTCTTCACAAAATTCCAAGCAGGTTTAGGCACACATCAGTTATTATTAGTACAAATTCCTTTCGGGCATACCACCTGTGCTATATTTTATACTTTATTTGATATTATTCAAATACATTTCCGTGACGATTTTGGATCAAAAACCAATATTCCAAAACCTGTTAAGCTTGAAACTTAATACTTTTATAACTTCCCGGGGCATTTGCTTAAAAAATACCAAGAATTTTAATACGTTCAGTTTATTGTCTTCAATGGCATATTATAATAATATTGTAACGCAAATTAAAATATAATTCCGAAGTATGAGATTCACGAAACTGGTAATTGAACGCAACAGTTCTATTTATGATCTATAGCAATATTTTGAATACTAATCCATCCAAAGTTTCATGTAGATATCTTGTCAAATAAAACAGTTCTTCTTACAAAAACTTGATTACGATCGTCCATATGTATGTTAACTATATGCTATAGTGGTCCGATATCCGCGTGGTATCTCAAAAACTGAGAAACTGGCTCACGAATGTACAGACGAAAGGTTGGACATGGCTAAATCAACTCAGCTCGTGACGGTGATTATTGGTATATGTATATATACTATATCAACTGACGCTGGGCAATACCAAAAGCTTCGACAGGATCGGTAAGGACCTCTCCAAGTCGTTGTCGAGGTTTCAGACAAAGCGACTCCTTATCGTGCGACTTCTTTCAAAAAGGTACAACACTCTATAAGAGTGTACAGCTGCTGGCGTACGCCGATGATATTGATATCAATGGCCTCAACATTCTCGCCGTTAGTCCTGCTTTCTCCAGACTGGTTAAGGAAACGAAGCAAATAGGCCTGGTAATGAACGAGGGCAAGACGAAATATCCTGTCATCAAACAAACAGTCGTCGCACTCGCGACTTGGCTGCCACGTCACTGTTGACAGTCATAACTTCGAAGTGGTAGATAATTTCATCTATCTTGGAGTCAGTATTAACCACCAACAACAATGTCAGCAAATCCAACGCACAATAACTCTTGTCAATAGGTGCTCCTCTAGACTGAATAGGCAATTGAGAGGTACAGCCCTCTCCCGACGAAGAAAAATCAAACTCTTTAAGTCAGTCATTATTCCTGTAGTTATTGTTGCTGTAGCGGCAGAAAAAATTCATGACGTATATTCGATGCATGGTGCCGCGTTGACAGTCCTTGGTCGGATAAAAACCCAGGTTCGTTCCGATTACTTACACCTGACTGTCGTGGGATTATTCCCGTTCTGCTATATGGCTAGGTCATGTTGTCTGAATGGACGAAAATAATCCAGCTCTGAAAGACGCAGTACCCGCCGTGGGAAACAGATGAAGAGAAAGACCTCCACTCCGTTGGGGAGAACAGGTGGAGAAGGATCTGGCTGCAGAAAAAACGACTGGCTCGCTGTTGTTAACTCGGCTATAACCGAGTAAGCGGTTTCTACGTCACTAAAGAAGAAGAAGGTATATTTAATTGGGCCTCTCAAGTTTCTTAATATACTCTGTTCAGGTTGTAAAAACCTTTGAGTGAGTTTGTTGTATACATATATTTTTTTCAATCGACATTAAGAGAACCAAAAATAATACTTATTAATTCGTACCACTCTATATGAGGTTCACTAAAAGCTATAAAATTGATCTACATATATATGAATTTAGTGTAGTTAGTTTTCTTAAAAGAAAAGAAAAAATTTAATTTACAGAACTTAAATGGAATGACAGGTATACGAAGACCAACATGAAGCGTTTAGAGTGTCGATATTCGCATGGTGCAGTAAAGCATGGTAGGGTAATATAATAGTGTGGGAATGCTTTTCTGGTCAGGGTGTAGGACCAATTTACAGAATAGAAGGGAACATGGATGGGTTCCAATATAAAAATATACTGCCAACCCAAATGTTTCCTCACGCTATCCAAAAAATGCTGCCTGATTGGCAGTTTCAACATGTCAATGACCCCAGGCACATCCTCAATGTTGTGAAGGATTGATTTTTGGAATAATAAGTTTATGTTATAAGATGGTCCGACCAGTTTCGTGACATGAATCCGATTAAAAACGTATCTGAAATTGTCAACAGGCAAATTAAAGAGGAACAGGTCCACGGTTATAAAAACAAGCTACTTGATGTATTAAAACGAGCCGAGAATGGAATAAATGATTCACATATTAGTAATTAAATTTCATTTATGCATAAAAGATGTGTTGCAATCAAAAAAAATAATGGCTATTCAGTAAAATATTAATTTAAAACTAATTTATTTTCATATTAAGCTAAAGTCCAATGAGTTATGTCGCACGAATTTTTTACTTTTTTCCCTTCTGTTATAATTTATAAATCTTACATAAAAGTAAAAAAATATTATTGCATTGTTTCTTAATATAGAATATGTGGTCTATCTTTTGCAAAAAAAATTATTCTTCTAATGCATCTATGTAAAAAGTTATGACGGAACATGTGTGAAACTCGAGTTAGTCCAATGAGTTTTGTCCGACACTGTATATATGAATTTAGTGTAGTTAGTTTTCTTAAAAGTCCAGCAGTTAAAGTTCGAGTGCGGTTAAACGTCGACCACAATCGGAAAAAAAGCTGCCCTATATTTATTCAAAAGCACAGCAAGGGGCGTTCAAGAAGATTATGTATTGGACACACATAAACATACATACATACATTAATTTTCACTCGTGCCTCATACAATACATAACAATAAACAGTTAAGCAGTTCAGTAAATAAATGATTCGATCTCGCTTGCTGACCAATTCTCTTGATTGCCGGTTAGCGCTCTGCGTGAACGTCAGTCATGCCAGCTCTGGCCAATGCTTTTTTCCACTAATTAATGATTATTTAATAGGCTGATAAACGTTTTTCGATTCCCTATTGGAATACTGAATGAAAATGCGTTGAGGCGATCGCTGCTAAAATAGATTGGAATTTTAAATCAAAGAACTTTCATTGTGCTATTTACGGTTAATTAAGCATTTTAGACACACATTTAGTGCATACATGCAGCTTAGATGCGTTTACTTAGGTTTGTACTTAGGTCACTTGGCACAAAATAAAAAAAAGCAAACGCACATTTTTGCTGCTCTATTTATAGTGGGGAAACATTGCAAGCACATCTTCGGATTTCGCACACTTCGCCGACATTTCTATTGCACTAATTGCTTGTTTTGTTTAGTTAATTTTGTTGCTTTAACTCATCTTCAGATGGACATACTTAGCCATGTAGAAAATGTTGGGCATAGTTTGGCTACAAGTTTTTACTACTTTATACTGTTTAGCTGAAAATATGAAGCATTCTTCAAATAATAATTTATTACCGTTAACTTCGTAACAGAACGGAGTCTCTCTAATCGTGCTCAGATCGGTTAAGAGTTAATGGTGAAAATTCTTTCGAGATGAATTTATAAGTTTTCTAGAGTTTTAAGGGAAGAAAGGGAAGCTTACCGTCAGCTGTTCAGAGTGTTTTAGAGTTTATAGGAGAATTTAAAAATAAATATATACGAAACTGCATGGGTAAATTTAGCTAAACACATATAGCATGTGCCACCTTGTTGGCCGTCTGTTCCTCCGAAACAAATTCATGATGGAAAAATTCACCAAAACATGAATATCGAAAAAGCAATGGGCATCATCCTGATTTTTGAGCGGCTTTGGCGTGTTTTTTTGGTTTCGGCTCGTGTTTTTCCCTCCATTCCGTTGATTGTTGCTTTGTTTGCATGTCAAACTCATAAATCGATGTCTCATCGTCAATTATAATACTCCCCGTGAATGTGGGATTGGAATTTGCACGAACAGGCATGGCCAACGATACCTGTTTACGAAAAAAAATCAGCTTTATCGGGACAAGTTGAGCATGAACGCGTTTCATATCCAAATTATTCATCAAAATCATTCGAACGGACTCGCGAGACATATCAAAGCCCTCATGCCATCTCTCTAACACTTGCCGGACGATTTTCAAGCACCATATCCTTCATTTTTTTAATATTTTCATAAGTTAAAGATGTCGGTCGTTCAGAACGACTTGACTTCAACGATCTCTCGACCGTCTTTGAAGGCTTTGTGTATCACTCGTAGGTTTGTGTTTTTGATAAAACAGAATCACCCTAAACCTTTTCCAACATTCCCAACCATTCGGCACACGAAATTTCGTTAGAATACAAATTTTGAGGTAAATTCTTTCTTCAATATTGTTATCCATTGTAGAAATCGCAAACGCAATCGCTTCGCTTTATGGGCTCTTGAAAAGTTCCAAGAAGATCTGACGTTGTCGAGCCAAATTTTATTCAGCGATGAGCCCCATTTGTGGCTCAATGGATATGTAAACAAGCAAAATTTGCGCATTTAAGCGGAAGGGAAACCTGAAAAGCTGCTATTTCATCCATAAAATACAACGGTTTGGTATGATTTGTGGCCCGGTGAAAACATCGGCCCACATTCCATGCCAGTGACAACGTAACCGCGAATGGCGACCGTTATCGCGCCATGATATCCGACTATTTATTGCCTGAAAATGAAGCTCGTGATCTCGGCGACATTTGGTTTCAACAAGACAGCGCCACTTCCCACACATCGCAACAAACAATGGATTTATTTAGAGAACACTTCGGTGGACAAATAATTTCACGTTTTGGGCAGGTTGATTGGCCACCAAGAACGTTTTTTCTTTAAAAAAGTAGGGAGCCTCGAATGGATTATTATATTGCTATTAGATTACCATTATACAGAAGTTTATGAGCACTTAAAACAAATACAGTAGAGGCCCGCTAATCCGGATCAATTAAAACCGGCCCCTATCTGGAAGATAAGGAAATCCGGATTACCAAAGACATATCAGAACTATGTATTATGAACAAATAGTTATAAATTTCTGTTTGTTTATTATAACAAATAATATACATGTTCCAAAAAAACAAAAAAAACGTAAACCAATAAAGCATAAAAGCGAATATAGTGAATAATAAACATGTGATCCAGATTAGAGAATACGGATAGAGAATGTCGGTCCGGATTACAAGGGACATAATAGAAATTTTGAGTTTTTTAACCCTGTCCGGATTACAGTGGAATCCGAATTAGGCCATGTCCGGATTAGCGGGCCTCTACTGTATGAGGTTTGAATTGTGAAAATGAAAGCTCTTCTATCGAGATAAGCTTTTGACATAAACTCTTTGGGAATATTTAGGCTCAGTTATGAGTTTTACAACTGGATGAAATACATAGTAGATTCGACCACCTAAAATAAGTGTTTTACGTAGGTCACTTGAATCACTTTTCAAAGGTACATTTGCAATCAGGAATTCGGCTATCTTTAGTAACAATTTTTTTGGTTAAGAAATAAAATTAGATATTATGACGTCTGCATATAAATTTCACCACTTTTCTTACCTTACTGCTTTAAGACATATGTTTCTGGTTAACCCATTATTCAAGCACAAGGTTGCTTCAATTCCAACAAAAAATTATAATTCGATGAACGCAGCTGCAAAAAGAAAACAAATTTTTATGTGTATATGTACTTTATACATACGTATGTGTGTGTAAAGGTAAAATAAATAATGATGACTCGTAAATTATGTACATACATAATATTATTTAGACTCCGTAGCAGGTGGGCACATTAGCTTCGCATTTTGTTTATAATTACTTATGTACATTTCTTGTTGGCTCTAACGGCACGCCACAATGGCTCGTAAGCGCCAAAGACGCTTCGTTACTCGCATCAAACCGAGAGAAGCTGCTTTGCTATGCGCCAGCTTACAGGTTAAAGCTCATTTGCTCTCTTCTATTTGCTTTCTTTTACTCCGTTGTCCAATTTTGTCTTTTTTTTTCTGCGTAAGCCTGAGGTCAGCTCAAATTGGGCAAACATGTGCTGATAATGTGATCTGGAACCGGCATGAGCGATGATATCAGCATTACAATTGTGGTTAGCTGATGTCAGAACAGAAATAGTCATGAACAAATTGATAAGAAGTGAAATAATTGTAAGAGCTTTTAAAGAATTTCACTGCAATTGTGAGTCATTAGCTGACCACTAAGTGTGGCTTTTGAAAAGAAGAAGTAAACATAATTCCAGGAAACAGAAGAACAAAGAAATTATAACTGTACATGGAAAATGACTCTTTCTGTGCTTTCTTTGTAAGAAACTGTTTTCAGAGTTGTTAAATTAATTGAGCTTGGTAAAGCGGCTTGATAAGCTACTAATTGCCGATGAGGAACGTAGATTGATGCAGCATTTTCTAATGATGTCAACCTTTATTGTGTAAAAAGAGTATAATTTGTAAAAATACTATAATTTGTTATTGAAATATAATAAAAATAAATCTTAAGAAACCTTATTATCATTTATTATCATAGAATCTGGGATCCGTTCCAGTCACCTGGCTCCTAGTGTCACTGTAAAGGACACTATAACTCTCAGTGGATCCAGCCGATTCCAAAAATTCACATATTAAGAAAATTGTGACAGCTGAATTTGGCCGTTTTGAGTTTTCCTTTTTCCTGGTATCCGTATAGCCTTCTTCGCTTAGTGCAGTCTAAAAATCATATTGCTATTCGTTTTATTTTTGTTTCTTGCTTACATTTTCTATACTAACACCTCAATTTTCTCGATTTTTTGAGAAGCCTCTAATGATTGCATGTGAAACTTGAGTGTTTGGTTTATAGCCTGGTTCAATGTATTAAACTCAATTCATCGGAACCCGAAGCACTTTACTTTCCTTCCAATTTCTTAATATTAGTGATTACCAATGTTCCAATAAAAGAGAAGTTTTTAGTTTCAAAGTTTTGTGCAAACTTTGAACATGAAAATCTCATCTTATAGTTTTTTACGAACAAAGCCTTTTTTACAAACAGCGCCGTATCTGAATCTGAAACGCTTTCAAGTATATCTTTCAGCCAAAATCTTGCTAGGCTGGAAACAATCTCATGTTTGGTCTGTTTCATGATTATTATTTCTACTTATCTCTTCATAACTCATAGTTAGCCAAGGTTTTGTCTCTCCAAGCACAGGCGAAAACCTCCATGTATGCTTTACAAACTTTAGGTTATGAAGACCAGACCGCTTTGAATATTATATACTATCCATATAAGAGATAAATTTCAAAACATCAACTGTTTACTTATTTAAAGATGAAATTACTTCAAAGAATTTATCGAATCTTAATCTGGAGACTACAAAGCACTGAGGAAATCATGATTTTGCATCAATGAGAGTAAGTCTCGCTGTCGATGGTGTAGTGATTTGAACGGAAGATGTGGAAGAACATCGGAGACCCTATGAAGTATTAATCAATTTTCAGCTTGACGAGCTGAGTCGTTTGACTAGTTCTTTAGTTTTTGAGATATCGATATTTTTCTCAAGAAGCTGTTGTCGGTAATGGAAATATCTATAGCTAAAGCATCTTTACAAGTTTACCGATCTTTGTACCGATCTATATGTTTATTATAACACATGCAAACCTATCAACGTTAAGATAAAGATATTTTCATATGCTTTTATGCTGTAAAAATGTACATGTGGTGTGGTATTATAGTTTCGTTGTAGAAGAATAAACATTTTTTCTTGTTTTAGTTTGTTTTTGTTCAATAAATTTATCAACGACTTGGAACCGGCGTAAAACTTTTTGTACCTTCCATATAGCAATTATATTTTGGGTATAAATAAAGCAGTATCTACTATGGATTTCTCGGTCTCTATTTTATGGTTATATTGACTTCGGCTATATATAGATTAGAAATATAAAGAACCAAGTTACTTTTGGGTTATTGATTAGTTTTTCAATATAGATCTTAGAATAGTTCTTGGTAACGAAATCCAAACACTTTTCGCAGTTAGGCAAATGTCAAATAAGTAGATCTCAGAAAAGTAAGGTTTAGAGAGAATATCTAAAAAATCTCTTTAAATAACAGCATAGTATCTTTATGAAATGTATCCATCTACCTGTTTTAAATAGATTGAAAGGATCTTTTATGTATTTGCTCTGAGGTCTATAGATATGATTTGATGCATACAATATGTATTGATAGCAAGATCCCAAAGCAGACGCCGAATGGAATTTTCTAATTTTACTAATTTTTTATTTAACCTTACTGTTACTATGTAGCTCATTTAGTAGAACAGAAGTGCTGATCGCTATTTCCCAACTCTCTTCCTGCAGTGTCAACAAAATAACCACATTGCAACCATTCGAAGACTGCCTAAAACTTCAGGAATTATATTTGCGTAAAAACAATATACAGGATATTAATGAAATCGCTTATCTGCAAAACTTGCCAGTACTCAAGTATTTGTGGTTGGAGGAGAATCCATGCTGTGATCGAGTGGGACCCAGGTAAGTTTCGGAGGGAGCTTTCTAATTGACAAATCTTACGGAACCCGCTTTCTCGTTGCCTTTCAGTTACCGCCAAACAGTGCTGCGCGCCTTGCCGAATCTCAAGAAGTTGGATAATGTGGAGGTGACGCAAGAGGAGCTCGATGAGGCGTTGCGCGCTGGTGGTAGCGGCAGTGGCAGCGGTGGTACACGCGAAGAGGAAGACGTCTATGAGGATAGCTATGTGCAACAACAACCACCGTCACGTTACGAACAACCGTCGCCTCCGCAGCAACAACAGCAACAACAAACGCAACAAAATCACTACCCGCCACAACGACAACAGCAACAGCAACAGCAGCAGCAGCAACAACAACAGGCGTCGCAATATCAACACCATCCGTCACCGCAACAGTATCAACAACAACAACGACGCAGTTCCAGTCCAATGAAAGAGGTAATTTTATGCTGGTGCAAGCTACGGTTGATGCCCCCTAAAGAGGCAATAATACTTGTAGCAGCACTATAGTCAACATTACATTACACTAATTCATATCGACACTTGTTGCATTCTTCTCAGTCACATTAGTCTGTGTACTTGTACTTAAATAGTAGATATTACAAATTAGTGTAGTCTGGTAACACTGGCATTCACTTTAAAATTTTTTAAATTTTTGGGAACTGAAAAATCTAGAATTTTTAAAAATCGTAATTCATGATTTTAGTGAAATAATACTTAAACATAATAGTATCTAACCAATACAGTGGTGGTCATATAAATAGAAGCACTTTTGATTTATATTATATATATTCATGCTTAATTGATTCTACGAATGTAGTTTTTGAAAAAGTAACTTGATCTCGTGGTCCGTGGAAGTTAATTTAACAACTTCTTCCTTCAATGTTTTTCCATGAAAAAATTACCCTATATTGTTATGTTCTCAATAATGTACAAAGGGTTCGAATAAAATTACTCAATCCATATTTAAGAAATAAATTCGCAAAAAAGTCTTTTTGTTTTACCTTGAAACCCTAATCCCTTCCTTAAGCCTTCACGAAAGATAAACTAGCAGATGAGCAAGCACCTTTCTAATTTTCGTTCCCTATCATTTAGAAGGACTTTTCCAGTCGGTTAGAATTATGATTTCACTAGAAAAGATGGACCAAGAGTCCAAGAAACTAAAAACTTGTAGAGACGTACATAAATATTTCAGATCCTGCTAATGAATTAGATGAATTCTCGCAGTCTTTAACGCCACTATACACTCCAAGCAGTATTATCATAAGCAGCTGTTGCTTTCGAAAAGTTTTTATATAATTTGTATAATGTTTTCCTTAGACTATAGATCTTTTACGACAGTACTCGCACCGATTGTCACAGTCATTAAAATTGCTATAAATATATACAAGTATAACTCCACTGACCAACATATTTGGAGCTGGGGTTATTTATAAAACGATTTTGCACACTTTTTGTTACAGTATATCCAAATTTTATTTGTTAAGATATCTTACATATAGACCGATATATTCATTTTAACGCCAACCGGGATTTTGAAATTTTTTAAATAGCTAAAAGGAAGCTATTGGTTTATCAATTTTCGGCATCATGATTTATAATTATTAGGAAAAGGTGCTCTCTGTTTTTCATTAATTATAAGATTGACTGATATATTGGGTAGTCGAAAAAGTCTTTTCGTATTTCTGATCAAACTTCAACTTAATTTTTTTTATATTTATAATGATCTTTAATGAACCAAATATGTAATATTTTGGTCGACCACTTTATGCTATTTTTTCGCTAGAGACATTTTTCCTTCAGTGTAAAACTTTTCTGGTTTCTCGGCGAAAAACTGTGACAAGTAATTTTCACAGACGTCTCTTGAAGCCAACGTTACTCCATTAAGGAAGTTCTGCATTTTTTTTCAGTTTTTGCCGAGTCATCAAACATAATCTTTCTGTTGATCAGTTCTGGCCGTTTTTTTCGATTGTTTGATTCAATCTCATGAGTTGTTGACAGTAAAACAAATTCTACTTAATCGTTCGACCAGGCTGGAGCAGCTTTTAGTAGATGATTCCTTTCAAATCCCACCAAACACTCAGCATAACCTATCGAGGCGTCAATCCTGACTTTAAGTACATTTGATGAGCTTCACTACGCTTTGACCATGATTTCTTCTCACATTATTGTCGTATTCGAACCACTTTTCGTCTCCTGCTACCATTCCCTTCAGAAATGGTTCGATTTCATTTAGTTTAAGCAAAGAATCACAATTAATTCGGTCCATTAAATGTTTCACATACAATTCATGTGGTACTCAAACATTGAGCTTTATTTTGTAGCCAGCCTGTTGGTTCAAAACCGTTTGGTCATGAATGCTAGGTTCCTTAGCGATGTCATGGCTGCTTATGTGACGGTCCTGGCCAATCTTTTCCATAATTTCATCGACTTTTTCCCGATCTTTCACATCGAAATTTTTTGTGTTGTGCGACACGAACTGATACAGCATCGTCTCTGTAAACTTCATAAATTTCATTGGAGGCTAGCGTGGCATTCTTCCCTTTTTCATAAAAAAATTTCAAAATATAGCGAATTTCTTCATTATTTTCACTCATTTTTGAACATCTGTAACTTTTTTCCATCATTCCCGAATTTTGTATTTTTTTGGTTAAATGAAGGTGAGATTTCAACCTTTCCAATGGAGATATACGACTGCAACGACATCTATTGGCAAAATACGAAAATATTTTTTCGACTACCCAATGTATGGAAAAAAGTCAACCAAAAGTTTCAGAATTCTTATGATAGGTACAAATATGTATATTCCACATATACGTTATAAATTCGACCCGAAGTTGGGCATAAAATTACCAGGAAGCGAATGCTCTAGGATTTTCAATAAAATATAGATTATAATTATCAATAAATTATAGATTAACCGGCATATATAATATATTAATATTAGTTTTATTTCTTAGTCATTAATTTAGCGTTTCTTTTAGAATAGTTTTATGAATATTAAAAAATTTGTAAATAATTCTGAAACTATTTAGTTCATTGACATATCGATCGTACGAAAACCATATGAGATTTTTTAGAAATCAAATCTATATATTTTTTAAGCAATAATTTGTTCGTAATAATTATATAATATTTCTAAAGGAATATGGGAAGTAGAAATTATATTATTTTTTTAATAGAATGGCATAGCAAATTTCGTAGAAACAACATTTATAGAGTAAAAAAAAAAATTCCGTTCAAAAGTACTAATTCTAATTATATGAACATCACCGTATGTATGGCTAAATGTAAATGATTTCAAATACTCGTTAAGATTTTGTTATGGAAAATAAAAATTTGTACAATTGGCTGCTTAGTTCCTTCAAAAATAGCAAAATTTGTTTATAATAGCAGTAATTCAAAATATTAAAATCCAGCAAAACGCCATTTAATCCCACTAATAATTAATAATAATTCTTATTTATGCTAACCAAATGGACTGATCAAACCGAAAAACTGAAATATTGTTTCGAAACCAAACTTAAATGCTAAAAATTAATTTAAAAAATTAACAAATAATTAATTACTAATAATTTGTAAACGGTCCCAAAAGCCCTCGACACAAAATAGTCCGGCAAATACTGAGGAAAGCGCCAGCGAGCCAAGCAAAAGCAACGAGGTCTCAAAACCGGCCTCACCCGCACAGGTATTTCGCAAACTAACGGCAATATTTTAATGTAGCTGCTTTCGTTTATAGAATTTAGCGCGATTTTTGTTTGATTGCTTAAAACTCTTATGCTTAAAAGTTTTTTCTTAAAGTATTTAATGGTATTTAGTAGTTTTTATTTGAGTTCAATAATCCGTAGTAATTTTTGAGCAAATTTTTTTTTATAAAAATAAAAATATATAAGTAAAATATATAGTCTTAAAGCTGTTGCTCTTATTAAGCAATTTCATCAATTCATTAATGTCATCTACAAAAATTTCATTAACAACACAAACTTAATATGATAACAAACTAATTATTTTTCATTTTGCAATTTATATCCTTTTTATCTACTGACACCACTACCACCAACGCACAGGAGCCAGTTGCGCATACACCCTCACCGAAATATAATTCATACACGAACGTGAATCGGTTGTCTTATCATCAGTATGATGTAAGAATTTTACGATTGCTGGAATTTTTATTATTTTTTTTGTAGAAGTTTACTAAAAGACGGAGATCTTTTGACTATGAGTACTAAGAGATGTATTGTTGGTTAGAAAGCTGCACCAAATAACGTATCTGGGATTATTTTAGGATTACAAAATCACGAATTTTCGAGTATACAGGTCAAGGTAGACCCCTAATAATGACCGAATCAAAGTTTCTGGTGGACGGTTAGTTAGGATGTTGAATAGCACTAATTATATAATGAATTTGAAGTCATGATATATATGAAGCAAAAGAAACCTACATATGTACATTAGCCTTAAAAAGTACGTGACCATCTCTATAATCCGTTTCGCTCAAATCTAGAAGGAGGCTGGGTTAGGTTATGTAAGATGGCTGATCTTTCCGTATGGTGGAGGGATTACACTTTGACTGTAATATTCAGTCTTTTGTGAAGCCAGTTGAAAAAAATCTTGTAGTTCGGTATTAGAATCGGGAAAGCGCCCTGAACTTATCCAAAATTTACGTAGAGACTTTTATTTACATATATCTTCGAGATCCGAGGTGTTTTTTGTCTTGAACCGGCAAAAGCAGGACACTCGAGGAGGTAGTGTTGAGATGATTCTACTACTGCTTAAAAGATGCAGCTGGCCTCCGATAAGTTGTTCAATTTTACGGCATAAATTCCAATCGAACAGTGTCCAGTTAGAATTCCTACAACTATTGAAAGGCGAACCTTGCTCCCTAGACCTTTTCTGATTTACCACGGGCCAGAAAAACCTTGTGACTTCACGGCTGCTAACCAACGCAAGTTGAGGTTGTCTGACGCCCAATAGCCCAATAGTAAGCCACAAGAAGCCAAAGGAGCTTCTTCCCATTCCACAGTTATTGGGACTAAAGTACTAGTACTAGTACTTTCTAGCCAGCTACTCAGCCTTACAGTTTCCTGCAATACTGCTGTGGCCTGGCACCTAAGACAGTGAAAATTGTAAAATTAGTTCATGGTAGAAGTAGGGATATTACTGAGAGATAAGGTTTCTAGACATCCCTTCACTAGTCTGGAGTGCACAGCTAGCGAACTGAAGGCTAATATTGCTGTCCTGCTATCGGAGTTAATAGTCAACACTCTGAAGGAGACTGCGCTTCGGAGCTCTAGTGCTACTTTAATGGCAGCTACTTCCGCTTGGAAGATGCTGCAGCGGTCAAGACGACTAAAGTTGGAGCTGATGAAAAGTTCCTCACAGTGTACTCCTCCAAAAATCCATTCGTAAAAAGCTCAACGCTCTTCTCCTCCAGGGGGCCCTTCTCTCTAGTTCTAGGGTAAATCTCATAGTACTTAAGTCGCTACGATACTTTTACTTTGAACTGTTTGCTAAGTACTTGATACATGATTTTTGCATGACTTCAGGTTCTACAACTATATTACGAGATTAAAGTTTTCGGCTCTGTTTTTCGTACCCAATTCTTCTATTGATATTAATATGACACATATTCAACCAACTCAGTTTCGACGCCAACATCTGTATGTAGAACTGCCGACTAAGCTGACTAAACGAGTCACGCGAATTTTGGGTTCGCACAGACACAATGTCAACAACGTCCCGTCAGCCCAAAAATATTATATTTCAAATGCTTATATAACTGTATACATACATTTCAATATACTCGTAAATCTTAAATACAGAAACCGGCGAATTCGGTGACATTACCTTATGCAAATTCGGTGTACGAGTGTGTGGCCCCAGAACAAGGTTGGGCTGGGTGTGTTCAAGGAAATGGTGAAATTTGTGCCGAATTAACACATTTCCATGGTCGTCGAAAGGTGGGTTGGGCAGAGACAAATTATGTTTGTATGTGCGCTTAGCGAAGCGGAAATGAACTCATAACTCCGCATTAGGAGTCTCGAAGTGATGCGGTCATTGTGCTCGTAGTCAAAGGATCTCAGTTTGTGTATATTCGTTTGGCACATTGCGATATATGTATATATATATTTACCGTTAACTCTTGCTTCAACTAACCGTAACTTGTTTGTTATGTAAATTTTGCACTAAAAACACCGTTACATAATCGTTACACAAACCAAAACACACAAATGTTTCCTCACCCGTCTAACCACGTGGCCTTACGAAAACTAAACTAACACATTGACTTGAATTTTGGTAACAGCAGCGCTCCCCAGGCTCGGACCAGGATAGTCCGCATGTGGGGTATCGGGAACGCGCGCCCATACCGCCTAGCATATCCACACAATCGATGAAGGTAAGTGCAAGTAATTTGAGGTTAAGGCAATACCTCACTGGGTTTCGTTGCTCTTTTAAGCTTTAAATTATTCATTTTACTGGTGAGCAATTGTTGTTGGTATTTGTATATTAACTCCTTTTATTTTCATTGTTTGTTATTGGCTTGTATTCCTATATTGCCGCTTGCTCAAATGCGTTGCTATTTGATTCTGCCTTCTTTACTTGGCAGGAATACTATCAGTCTGACCGTCCGTCCTATCCTGCCCATTATCGTCACAGCCAAACCGATCTGACCGAGTGGGAGGAGCATCAGCAGCACAATCAATTCGGCAGCACAGCTGCGCTGCATCATGTAGGTGGTCCGCGTCGTGGTGACGTCAGCGACCGTTATGCGTATCGAAATGGCAGCGCGCGCGAAAATGGTGGCGATTGGGAGGACGCGGAACGGCCGCGACCCAGGTAATGCGCTAAGTCATGGAATTTTGCTTTTGTTGTTTGTTGTGTTGTTTATATTGTTATTAATTGTTTTCGAAATAGGCGGCCCGATGGACGCTACAGCGACTCTGCCAGCACCGTCTCAACAGCTGTACTTAATCATTATTCGGGCTATCACAGACGTCCCATAAATCGGGTAAGTGTGAGTGTGATGAACACAATTTGGCGATTTAATGTGTGAGATATGTCTAAACAAAGCATCCTTCATTGAAAATAATATTTTTCTTAAAGCAATAATAAGAAGCAAATAATACACATGAGATAAATAGATGAGGTTTGCACCGCGAGCTAAGGTCTATTGTGCCCATTTTGTTTTAAAGTAAGGCAGGTTTTTACGTAATGTTGCCACTGGTCTTGGTCTTTAAACTACTTCTCAGTGTCAGCAATTTCTTTCCAGTGAATATTCCATATTGGTCTCTGGAAAAGAAAATGTCCCTAAGTTTTAAATGTCGAGAAGACGGTTGGAATATGAAGTCCAAAACATATTATTCTGTCATCGCTTTTATGTACTCGTCGTGAATCGGTTTGAGGGTTCATTCGACAGCTATTTTGCAACGCGCTTTCGCATATCCAAATATTCATGACTGATATATTCAAAATGTTCCTTTGATAACTTTAAGACTTCATTTATCATTTAAGCGTTATCCAAAATCATTTCGCGGTTCTTAGATCTTTTTGTCCGTAGCAGACACTTTTGCACTTCCTGATTTTCTGTGTCACTGTACATATGAAAAACTTCAAAATAAAGTTGTCAAGCTTCTCCATAAATCAGATATCACGTGATGTGATCTAAAGAGTAATGTAACTTTTAATTCCTCTTGCTGTAATTACTGCTGCAATGTTGTCCGCGAAGCCAATTAACTACGATTCGTCTGGCATTTCGAGTTTTAGTATAGCGTCGTAGCTGATGTTTCACAAATCTGGGCCTAGAATGGATCCTTGCGTTGCTCTTGACGTGACCGCTATCTGGAGTAATCCCTCTCTAGTTTGGTACAGCAGTTTTTTGTCATTAAGGTAGCTACGCACCACAACTCTGAGGAAGTCGCGGATTTTAAAGTTTTTTTCGAGTTCGTCGATCATATCCACCCTTCTAGCGCTGTTGAAGCCATTTCGGACATCTAAAGTCGTCAGCAAGACTACTCTTTTATAGATCTTGGAGTTCCTCTGCCGGGTCTAAAGCAGTGTTGTCTAGGGGAAAGTCGTCCACTTCGTCGATAGCCGCTTCGAGTCCGGGTTTACGTAGTGTTTCATACGGCTTTCCTGCTGATTGCAAGTTGAGATCTCCTTTTCCCTTACTGATTAGCACCAGCCATTACTTTTTCCAGAGTTCAGGGAATATTCTGCATTCGAGGCAAGCATTGTACACATTCAGTAGTAATGGGGGTCGCTCTGCAGCGATTTTTTTCTGGATTTCTGCTGCGATCTCGCGCGGGTGGGTAATTTGTTGGCCTTGAGCTTACCAGTGTCTAATTGCAGCTCTTCTAGAGTAAACTGTCCCCAGGAGTTTTTGTTAATATCCTCGCGTAGTTCCTCCCATTTCTTCTTTTTGCTATCGTGGATGGCGTGCTTCAGCTCTTTTAATAGGATAATTTTTGTTGGTTAGGTTAAAAGACCGATGCTGTTCCTATCGCCAAAAGCGTTTTCATCTGGACATTATGGAACGCTGGTTCATCGTCGCAGAAGTTTCGAGGAAGCACTTTCAGCACATCACAAATTTTCTCAGGCGGCGAATATCAGTTTCGGTTATTATCCATGGTTGGCTTTACAAAAGCCGGATAGTTAAAAAAAAGTGAAACTTTTTGATGATATTGCTAAGTGAAAATATGAATCTAAGTTTCTTTTCTAATCAAAAGAACGTATGCAGTTGCTGGTACTGTGTGTTTCGTAGAACCTTTGAGGTGTGTGGAAAGCAAAGGTGTTTAAGATGAATAAGACATGTTTGCGTAGTATAAAAATCAGTTATTCGGCATATAGGATAATGTATAGGATAGTCCATTCATTATAGTAAGTTCACCTCGGAATTCGATATACCCATTTATATATCTGTAAATACTTGTATATGTAGGAATACCCTACCATATGTAGGTTTTGAGACAACTTTAGGGTGTCAATATACAAGTATTTACAGACGAATAAATGGGTATATCGAATTCCGAGATTCTTACCTAATTTAAGCTTAAATGACTGGACTAAGGATATATTAATGTTCATAAAGAAAATGCTGCATTGTAGTGCTAACTCAAGACATGTCTATAAATACTTTCAAAAAGGCTAATCTCCTATATTTTCAAACTTTCAGAGTTCCAATTTGTTATCAGCAACGCTGTGTCTCGTCAAGGAGCTTGACTACCCGAGTCTGGAGGTGGTGGAGCATGCAGTGCGCTGTCGCATCGATGAGCTCTCCGCCGATTGATGATGAACGCGCCGCATGCCATCCTACTGAGGGTTGCGGCGGCCACAATGAAGCGCCCCACTAAACACTTGCCAGTGGAACTTCGAAAAAAAACAACAACAAAGCAAAAATGAAAAACAAAAATAAAAGAACTGTATACTATGGACCAACAAGTTGGCGACCGAAAAGCGATAAATGAGACAAGGGCGATGGACTGTAAATACTCACGACCTGATGGTGGGCATGACACCACAAATTGGCCACGAATATTAAACTAATTTAACTACTATCTTGCGATTAACTAAAATTAAGCAATTTTACCAGAATTTTTGGTTTGACCATTTTTTGTTTTTGTTAAACGGTATTTAACTCGTACATAAATGCAATGTAATTAAAGAAATTTGTTGATTTCTAACAAAATTAGTATTTATAGTCGAAACAGCTGACTTTTTTGAAAAATTAAGGTGCAATGATGGAGTTGTTGGAATTGTTGAGCGAAAGCGCTAAGAAATTCGCTGCCGAAATTTATGTACAATAACGGTAAAATGCAAACGAAATAAGGTTTTAGCATGAAAACTGCAGCAAGTGAGAATAAAAATAGAAAGAAATTGCAGTTGAAACAGACTTGCCAATCAAACACACAGACATATATACAAATAAACTTAAATAGCATACAAATAAATGACTTTTATATAAATTTAAATTTTATTTTAAATTAAAATAATAGAAAAATTGCCAATGGAATTCAACGAACTTTTGAAAACCAACAAAAAACAAATGAAAAAAAAAAACAAAAATGCAAAAAATTACATAGTTACACATGTCTGTATGTATGTTAACGCATGTGTAATAGTAAATACATATGTATAAAAGGGCGTTTGCTAAAAATTTAATAAAAAAACAGAAATTGTTTGTATTTTGATATTATACAATTTAAGCAAAAATATTTACATACATATAATCAAGAAGAAGCATTTTTCGAGACGAAAAAATAACAAGTAAAAAGAAAATAAATAAAATAGTTAATATATAAAATATTGAATATATATACATATGTATATGCATGAGTTGCATTAATTTATTATACGTTGCTTAAAAGTGCTTAGTATACAAAAGACATATGCGTAAACGCTTTGCTGTATTTTATTGTACTTAAACAAATTGTTATTGAACACGCACACATCACAAATATGAAGAAACGTATAATCCCGACTTTCTTTGAGTTTTACGAAACCTCATTGTTATGCTTTGTCATGAAGAAGTCTTTTCGTCACATTTCGTTTTGTTTTTTTCACAAAAGACATTACTAAATTTTAACAAAAAATTTAATTTTAAAAAGTATTTACTTTAATGTAACGCTTATGACCTCTTGCTAACGTCCTTTTTATGTTTAGATATATAACTGAGAAGATTTTTTGTAAACTAACGGCTTCCGAAGAGATGTGAAAACGTAAACAAGTAATAAAAAAAATTATTAACATAAAAAGGTGTTTTATTCTACATATTGATAAATCTACAAAAACTCAGTTGCAGCTCTACCGAAGCTATAACAACCTTCATAAGTGCAATAAAAAAGAAGAAGTACATTTCTTATCGCATAAAAGGGTATAAAAAGATCTCTTTCTTAATATTGTTCAGTCAGTTTGTAAGGCAGCTATATGCTATTGTAGTGCGATCTAAAAAGTTTACACAATTTCGTTTCAAATAAAAACATTTTCCATAAATGGACTCGATTTTGGTCCTTCACTTTCTATGCCAGCCATATGCTATATCGGCGGTACCGACAAATGAGCAGCTTTTTGTAGAGAAAAAGATTTGTGAAAAAGTTCAGGCCGGTCTCTCAAAAACTGAGGGGATATACAGACAGACAGATATTTACCCTATATGACGGGTGATCCAACTAGAGTTACTTTTTTGAAAAGCCTTTTTTCTTCAGATCATGCGTGAGTCGTGGCAAGCTGTCTTACTATTTTTGTTCAGTATTTTTTGGCATTTTATCATTGATAGCCTTACGTGTGAACAACGTTTATAAGTCGTTCAACTTTAATGCGAAAATTCACGTTCTGTAAAGAAAGTGTTTCGCGCGCTTCGCTCAACTTATGGTCAACATAATCGGAGTACTCAGCGTACTATTCGCAACACCATCACCCATCTTGAGAACCAACATTGATTATTGGATAATATTCGACCGAATAAACCACGTCCAACACGCAGTGAAGATCCAGCTATAACTGAGAGTGTACACGAAGACCTTGGAGAGTCGATTCGGTGCCATTCGCAGCAACTCGGACTGACGTAAGGAGCGACTTGGCGATTTTTACGTCGAGAGCTTAAATTGAAAGTGTAGAATATAAGGCTTGTGCAAGAACTGAAGCCGCTCGACCTGCCCAATTGATATTATATCGCTCTAAAGTTCCAGAATGAACCCACGTTTTCGAGTCAAGTTTTCAAATCATTTCAGATAAAAATTCCTTGAAAGTATTTAATAACATTGATAACATCAGCCTTTGTTGCTAAACATATGCTCCATTTTTATTAAATTGGTGGTGTTTTGGTAACTATTGGCTGCGGTACCTTGAACATCTCTTGTAAAAATAGTTGGGTTTGTGCTGTTGCTCTGCAAGAACATGGTTCTTTAAGCGAATATTTTTTGCTGCTTAAGACCTATCATTAGAAAAGAAATTTGTTCAATAATATTCCAGTGACTATAGAATGAAGGGTACATTAGGGATAGACTGGCTGAGAGATGAGATACGGTCGTTAGATCATTAGAATTTATTTGACCTTAGGTTATCTCCGTTTAGTTCTCCATGATCACAACACTTTGTGCGTATTTTAGTTTTTAAGAATCTCACCAATCTGTACGTTTTCTTGGAAATTTACCAGATGTTTTTTCCTTCTTGTTTCCTTCCTTCAATTTTCTTGAGATTTTTCATTATCAAGCCTCTAGAGAAATTGCATCCATTAAATTACTAGGCTGTACCATTTACTTCATATATTACGGAGAGCTTGGCGCCGTCTACGTCTCTATTGTTGTCGTTTCACACCAAAAGATTCGCTTCACGCGTTTTGTTTCATTTGACACACCTTGTATATCACATTGAATCACCTTATATATCGCATTAATTCACCTAAAAAGGTTCGATTATTGACTAATTTTTATAGCCAAAAAATTATAGGATGCGAAATATTATAGTAGTTGAAATGTCGGTATAATTTGCTTCAATTCTAAATTTCATATAGACAAATTTTTTAATATGCTGGTAACTCAAAGCCAACGGTCCATTAATATTAACTTATTAGCCTATTGATCATTATTTTGAAAATATTTGAAGTTTTACCTCTGCTGGAGGAGAAACAACTCATTCTGGTTGGCTTCGGAAAGCTTCATGGCACAATTGAGCAATGTCACCGAGTATAACATTTTATAATGATGCTTGTAAAGTATAAATACAGCTCTGCAGTTTCCCTTGCCAAGCACTTGACAAAGTCTGATACCTAGGCCTACTATTGAAGTTATATACCTATTACCCCTTTGCTAAGGTCAGTTGTCGCATGTGAGATCCATACGTGTTGTACACCATCAAGGCAGCGTTTTTGCGGCTGTTATCTATGTACATTCTCTACACGGTGGAGCTCTCAGTTACCAACACTAACCCCACAACTACAACAACCTATGCGGATAACTAGTCCAGACCGTGTGGTTTACAGCCTCAGGCAATACTATGTCCACAAGTGACAAGCACAAGCGCAAAATGCAATTGACAAGACGAGTACATGGAGATACTACGTTAAAATTAATAGAATCGAAATTAAGGTTTTCACAACTGTACCGGTTTAATTATGGTTAAGATCTCACCTTAGTCTAAAGAACAAGGCGTTCGCGTTTGAGACATCCTTTTACGGCTGTCTATGGCTAACTTCGAACGCATCACTTCTTCGTAAATCACAAAACACTTCGAGTATCTTTTTGTCGGATATACTATATACTCTGTCGCAAAAGAAACAGAACTTTTTAAATATAACTGTTTCTGGTGGCGCCACCTATTGGTGAGTATATGAAATAAAATGTTTGATCTCTTGTTGACATTTCGTAAAAATTTTAAGACAATTGGATAACTACAATCGATGTTATCGATCAAAAAGTGACAGCAGCTTTTGGTCATCGGTCGTAAAATGCAAAGAGCAAATATTAAATTTTGTTTTAAACTTGGGAAAACGTTTACTGAAACATTTCAAATGATGAAAAAAGTTTATGGTGATCAGTGCCTATACCGTAGTAATGTGCATGAGTGGTTTAAGCGATTCCAAGAAGGTCGTGAGGACCTCTGTGACGATTAGAAGTCGGTCGTCTTCAGAAGTCACAAATAAAGACAATGCTGATTTGTTTTTACGATTCTGAGGGTATTGTACACCGAGAGTTCGTCCCAACTGGCCAAACGATTAGTGCTGTGTTTTACCTTGGTGTTATGAAGCGTCTTTTGTCACGCATTCGTCGTGCTCAACCACAATACCGTGAGGCAGGGTCCTGGCGCCTGTTGCACGATAGTGCGCCGTGTCATCGGTCGACGCTTGTCACTGATTTTTTGACAAAATACTCCATATTAACCATTAATCACTCACCCCACTCACCTGATCTGGCACCCTGTGATTTTTACCTATTTGGAAAACTTCATTTGCCCATGAAGCTATCCAAAAGGCGACGTCCGATATTGTCAAGAGCATTCCGAAAAATGACCTTAAACACTCATTTGAAATGCTAATTGACCGGGCTAAACGCTGTATCGAAGCACAAGGAAACTACTTTAAATAAAAAAATATAACTTTTGAAAAATATTAACTTTTTGTTTTTTTTTTTTAACAGTCCTGTTTCTTTTGCGACAGACCTTGTACATATACTATAAATAAAGGAAAAAATTTATAATTTTATTACTGGTGCAAGTTGCTGAGAATTAGTCCGATCGAACTACAACCAAGAGTAGTTTTCATAGTACGCCATTTCGAATCCTATAGCATTCTCGGAGTGAGAAGTGCCATGATCTTTTTGTGACCAGGGTTAATACGGCAAAGAGGAAATTTGGATACCAATTTTCTTTATATAATTTACAAGGCAATTATGAGCTGTACTTTGTGCTTGCCTACCGACAATTACAAAAGTGTTGGATCACTAAAGCTTCTTCTTTCTTCCTTTATCAGCAGTCCCATATATGTATTTCATTCCCGTAGCGTTAGAATTTTTTCCCAGTGTTTATGATATCAAAATAGGGTAGAATTTCTTCACATTATATACTTGAATTATTAGATAGAAACTAATTTAACCTCTAATTTAGTAATGAAAACAAAAGATTTTTTAGTTTTCGTTAAATCGTTTATGTATATTTATTATAATTAATTTGTTTTTATTTTTCAATGGGATTTATGCATGATGTATGTATGTGCCTTCATAGATTTATGTATGTATGTATATGTGGAACTAGAACACGCATATACACATACATCTACGGTACTATAGGTGTGTAGATGGCGTTAATATTTTACATATGCCCTTATACATATTCACTTTAGAGACAACTAAGTAGTAGAATCTTTGGTTTTGTTTATAGATTTTTATTATTTCTAATATTTAGACTTTCAAATACAATAAGTACAGAAACAATAAAATGCAATCTAATTTGGTCTTGTCGATACATTAAATATGTATGTATATTATTTTCATTTCATTTGAGTTTTGGTCACACTTACATATAACCGATTTATGATGCTTTTTTCTTTTATATATATATGTAAATGTATGTGTATCAGTAGTTATAATATTTAACACTTTAATTTCAATTTAATGCGTGCAATTTTTAAATGTTATTTCGTGTACGGTGATAAAGTTAATTTGGTATTTAGTGTGGATATTCTAAGTAATGTAGGAGAAAAATAAAATAAATTCTGTATTATAAAATATATTACGTTAAGAGTGTGAGATTTCGTTTGCTAAAACAAATTAATATAAATTCATTTAATTTTAAATATTTTTAAAAAATATTTAAAAAAAATTAGAATAATCATGAAATTTTTTAAGTCTCTTTTAATTAATGAAATTTATTTTGAATTATTATTTTTTTTATTTTAATATTGCACTTCTTCCCCGCTTTCATGTATTTATATGTGCACTTATGTATGTAAGTGTGTATATTTTATCGCTAATTTCATTTCTTTATTTTATTATAATAAGGCTAAAATGAAAAGCAATATACTTATAAATATATCTATGAATTCAGCAGTAATAATATTTTTGTAAGCAAAACATTTTGCGAAAATAAGTATTTAAATATTTGGGTAATTTAATTGACTTATTTGAGTATTTGCAGTTTTTACTTGTGAAGAAAATTGAACTGGCCGCTTAACTGCTTTTATATTGAATTAAAGAAATATATAAAATAAATAAAAGAAAACAAAATAAAATTAAATAAAATAAAAATACATAAAATAAAATAAAATAAATACAAATAAAATAAAATTAATTTAATTTAATTTACTATTTTTCAGTTTTTACTAGCAGAGGAAATTTGAGTTGGCCTTTTTTAATGAATAAATAAAAAATAGAATAAAAAAATTCAATTAAAGTAAATAAAAAAATAAAATAAAAAGAAAAAGAAATAAATAAAATTAATGCTTACCTAAAGAATTAAAAACAGCAACTACTTTTTTCAAAAATTTCAACAAAAATATTTTTATTAAAACTTATTTTGTTTTTTTACTATGAGAAATAAACAAATACATAAAAAACTAAAATTGACTTATTCAACTTCAAATATACATATATGAAGTTTGACAAAAATACATTTTTAATATAACTATATTATAATAATAAAATAATTTAATAAAATGTACACAATTATTACTCGAAAATAATTTATAAACTTAAGTTACATAAGTTGGAAAAACTACGAGACAATATATTTATTAAAATTTTATACATTTCTTAAAAAAAATATTTTATATAAGAAAATTTGAAAACAATCCAAGAAGTCTTTAACATAAATAACCTGAATTTTTTTAAATACAGTTATTGGAAAAAAATTAATATAATCAATTAAAAGAAATATCTAAAGAATTAAATAATTAATAAACTATTTTTTTAATTAATTAATATTTACAAAAATTTATTAAATCAAACATTTTTTTTATAACCTCACTTTTTTTTTAATTTTTACAGAATAAATTTAATTCAAAGTTTAAAATTAAATTAAGCTTTTGAAACTAGAAAAGTTGCTTTGTACTATTTTGAAAACAAAAATATATTTTTTATAACAAGCGCAGGTAACTTTAATTATTTGCTTAGGTACTTAACGTTTTTTATGCGTAATATATTTGTATGTAGTTATGTGTGTATGAGTATTTATTTAACTTTTTATTTTATAAAATTTTTTTCTTGCTTTCCATTTATTAATGAGTATTAAGAAACTTAAAACTGAGTTCATATTATTCAATAAATAAATAATAATTTAATAAAATCGAAATAATTAAATAATAATGAAAAAAAATACTAAAAACTAAATGATTATAAATTAGTTTCCTTATCACTAAAAAAAAGATAATCGAAAGAACAGAAACCAAAAATTTAGCATTGCCACTTAATTCGTATTTATTTTTTTTTAATTAAATTGTATATGATTATAATATTTGTGCTTTAAAATTACTATTTTAAATAAACATAAAATAATAATTTGAATAAATATAAAAAATAAATACTTAAAAATTAAAAAAGAAATAATATACACAAAATAAAATATTATATATATTTTAAGTACAAATTTATTTGTTTTTTGTGCTACTAACTTAACATATTAAAAAAAATATTAATTACAAAAAAAAAAAAAACAAATAAAAAGTAGTAAAATTTCAGTTTTTATTTATAAATTTTCTAAAGATTTTTATTTGTTAACGTTTTTTCTTAAAAACTTACTATACATACAAAAATATAAAATAGTAATTTTAAATAAATATAAAAATAAATACATAAAAATAAAAAAATTTATCAAAAAATATTTTTAAATGTAAATTTTTTGCTTAATTATTTTTAATTAAGTTTGTGTTAGTAAGTTGACATATATAAATAAATATAAAAACGAAATAACAATTGTAAATAAACATAAAATATACATGCTTGAAAAAATTGTTTCATATACTATGTACATAAGTACATTTTTGATTAAATTTTTTTTAATTAAATTTTTTTGTGTTAGTAAGTTTCCTTATATATAAAAATTTAAGGTAATAATTTCAAATAATTAAAAAAAAATAAAAATAAAAATATTTTTAATTTTTTTCAAATAATTAAAAAAAATATTTTTTTAATTTTTTCAGGTATTTTTAATTAAAAAATAGTATATTTAATAATTATAAATTAAAAAAATAATATTTTTTAAATTAAATTTATTGCTTATTTTTTTTTTAATAAAAAATATTTTTACTTTTAAATTTGTTTGCTTATTTTTTTTTTTATGTTTTTTTTGGTTTAATGGACGAAATGTGTTTTACGAAGGAATCTCTAATATTATCTCAACAAAAATAAATATGTATATGTATCATATGCGTATGTATTTGTCCATTAATTTATATATTTTGTAGTTGCATTTTCAGCTGGAGCTGCATTAGCGCTAGATAGCTCCAAGTTCCAGCTCCCTAACTGCAGGCGCGGTTTCGTGTGTGTTGCTGGTGGTGGGCGATGATGCTGCATTTCTGGTACGTGTTGGTGGTTATGGTGCTCTAAATAAATACACATTTAGTTTGCTTCATTTAAATATTATAATTAACATTTTCCATACATATTTATATTGATGTATGTATGTATATAAGTTTTATTCATGTTTTTAACAGTCCCAAGCGTTTTCAATAAGTTATCTCAACTTTGCTTTAACTTCTAGCAATGCACAGTGTGTCATTTCGGCATATTTTTTTTAAATATTTTATCTCAAATATGTTTATATATAAGTGTATGTATTTTTGTACATATATATATTTAATAATTTCAAAATACACACACCTTTACATTAATGAAATATAATTACATACAAACAGCTTTGTTAATTTAATTAAATTAAATAATTTGCTACTTTGCTACGGTTTATTTCACTTGCAGCACTCACACAGGTAAATGCAAGTGAATGCATACAAATATATACCTAAATATGTACATATATATTTATTACATTTATGTACTTGCATCTGCGCATGTGTAAGCGCATACACTGTAAGTTATATATACCGTTACTAGATGTAATTGACAACGAGGTCGGGGATTCAGCTTCACTCCACAAATTTTAGCTTCGTTTTAGCCCTTTTGGCTAATATTCAGCATACATACATATTTGTTTAGCTTTTGTTGTTGTAAATATGTATATAGCAATTAGTAATGTATAACATTAGATATATGTACTTATATATATATATAAATATGTATTATGTGTAAAGTATGTATGTGTTTAGCACACAAACGAAACAGTGATTAAAGTCTCAGGCGTACAATAACAACAACAATTGAAAACAGTTAATTAAAATGATCTGATTAATACTTAACAATGCTTACAGCGCGCATTAAATGTAAATATGTGTGCATGTATGTATGTATGTATATAAGTATACATACGTGCATGAAGCATGAATGCATGAATTACACATACATACATACAATAAATGTATAACTTGAGTATGCATGCGCTGCGCAGGCGCGAACAACATTATTTGTTTTTGTTTTTGCTTTGATATGCTTTTACCTTAAAGATAGTTCTTGGTCGATATAGATTTGGCTAAATAATATTTTTTTTACTTTTTTTTGGCATTTTCTTGTTTTTATTTTATAATCAGTTATGGTTTTTGTTTTTGTTTTTTTTTATTTTTTTTGTATTTCTTTCTAATTTTCGTTAATTGAACTATGTCGCCGCCTAGTGTGCACTGCCTACAGCCCTGAGTGTCTTTAGAACTGCAAGTTGCGCCATTGGCCTACTTAACTGTACATATGTAACTGTAATTGCACAGTCCGTTATTCAAGTTAACTCAGCGTTTTCAGTTCCATCGTTCGTTTACAAATCGTCACCCAATCGATGTATTTCGTCTAGCATAAAGTCGACATCCTGTTCGGTCACAGCGGCCGACGAGATGATCGAGCGGAAGAAATTTGGTCGCCGGTCGTCTGGCTGGTAGCCGACCATCAGTGAACCTTTCTGCATCATGCGACCCTTGATGATGGGGCAGATCTGTGGAATTAGAAAGATACAACATCACTAATTTATAATATACATTTGTACATATGTACATATATATAGTAAAATTCAGTTTTAAATTTGCACGTGCTCAAAATAGTACTCATACGACATGGTGACCGTTGAAAGCTCTGATATTCGTCTCCAACCAAAACTTTCGAAACAAAAACAAATGCGAGAAAATACAGAAAGCCTTTTGATTTGAGAATATCTGTTTCGCTTTAATTATTTCTTATTTCATGAGAATAGAGAGCTCGGGGCGTTATGAAGTTTCCAAGGGTTCTCCCATAGCATGCGAAGCATATTAGTTAAGTCGTTTAAACGCAAAAACAAGGCGGATCACACTTCACGTTAATACTTATACCAGAAAAGACTCTCGAAGAGCTCGAGTATTGGAAGCATAATGATTAATTTGACATCTGTGAAAAGTGTCTGTGATCTGTCAAAAAAGATCCCAGAGTTAGAAGCCCTTTTCTTTTATTTTTATGTAAATCTCATTTCAGAGGGGCTTGAGGGTTCGAGTTATAAGGAAACATTCGACTTAAACGAGTTTTAAAGAAACTTTAGTTTGCCGAAAGGGATTTTAGAGTTTGCTGCTCTATCCCTCTGCATAAATCTAAGTCTCATTCTAGAAAATACTGTAGGAGGGCTCGAGGCATAAAGATAAATTTGTCTTCTACAAGATTGAAACTAACAGTGGTATACCGATAGCGATACCATAGATTTTAGATTTCTTTCTCTATCTTACGAAACGCCGCTAGGCTCTCAAAGTTAAAGTATGACTTTAAATGAATCTGACTTGTGGAATTCGAAGTGCAGGATAATTCATTGCTAGCAGAAAACTTGGAAACAATTATAAAAGTATATGCCCAGGTAATTGTTATATCCGAAGAGTATCAATAAACCAGTTTCTTTAAAGGTTTAAGCCTATAGCCTGCAATTCCTCTACCGAAAAAGGAATTGCCCTCTTCTACATGGATGAAAAATCGTGAGAGAGAGTGTGATTTTGGAAGGAAAGAACAATATGAAAGAAGACTTTACGAAGCTCAGCTTTCTCGACAAAGAAATTTGAGCTCGTTTCCTTTGATAACTGGAGATACATTCAGATGAAGCATCCATTACCTTATTTTAAGGAAGTCTGGAAAAGGACCATTATGATTTGCATTAGGCCTATCGGGAATTTTGGTCCCATAAAAGACCATAAATAATCTAATCCAAAGTAAATTTCATAATATAATATATCCTGGTATACATTTGGCAAAAATATCACTTTACATAAAGAAGGCGATGTTAGAAAATGTTCTTGTTAGAGGTTTTCCTATATGATAGCTTCTCAGATTCTTATTTTTTGACGTAGACACCGTTTACACGGTTATAGCCGACTTTTAATGGGGAATGTTTTTTACGTGGCGGGTCCCAAACCCAGCGCAGAACCCAGGGATATTTCTCTTTCAATTGGATGTTGTTTGGCTACTCAGAGGATACTTGGTGTAACACCGGAAGTCATGAGCTGCTTGAGTCATATGTAAAATAATCGTTTCTGGCCATTTCTAAGTAAATGATGCTTAGAGAACTCTCCTCACTTTCGTGAACTCCGCTAAAAAAACTTGTATACGAAGGCAATAAATAATCTAGCGAATTGAATTCAGCCCTAGAGAATTCTGAAAACGTACAGTAAAATTTTCTGTATCATCCTCAATTTACAGTATAATTTTGCAATTCTGTTTAGTGCTTTTCCTGTTTTTAAAATTCGTACCCAATTTATGTAGATTAATAAAAACCTATTACTTACCTTGGCCAATTCAGCTTCCTTCCTCTTATCATGTGGCACACCCCTTAAACGTTTTGGTATATACCAGAAGGAAACATTGACCAACTCGGGTTCGAGTATCAGATGGAAGTGGTCTGATTGCTCTCTAATACGCTTGACTTGGTATTCAGCGAGCTGCATTAAACGATCCTGTTGACGTTCGAAACCCTCATTGCCCTTGGAACGCCACTGCAGCCACAATTTGAAGATGTCGTTGTGTCGGCCGCACTGAATGACCTTGTCGCCGGTGTCATAGCTGATGTCGTACTGTTTGTCCGTCATGAATAGATATTCGGCTGACATTTGATTACAGCTAATCAATAGACCCTGCGGGTGAGTAAAAGAAAACGCAACGGATTAGTGCAAGAGTGACATGTGCAGTGTGATGGCTGGAGAGTGAAGTGTTATGACTAGAGAGTGAAGCGTGCTAGAGCGTGTAATGGCTGTGCACATATTTAATGTTAGTGTGTGTGTGTAGGTTGAGTTGCCAATATGTGTTTTGTTGTAATCTTGCCAGCAGATTTGGTTCTCACGCATTTAATGCGCTTTTCATGTTGAATCGTTATTTGTAGTTGTAATTGTAATTCCTTTCAAGCTTGTCAGACTATTTACTTTGGGGATTAGGGAAAGTGGACAAAGTGTAGGATTGAAGTGAAGTAGAATTTTTGAAGTAAACTTAAAGCCGGAAAGGAGCGAAGAAGCAAATTTAGCAGAGAATAATTATTTTTTTGAGAAGAAGAAGTATATTTTTTTATTTTTAAGAAATTATTTTGCAATTAAACTGTTTGTATTTTGTTTGTATATACAACAGCCACTTATACCTATATATATGTGTAAGTATATAAGCAACAATAACTGCACAGCGTCAGCATGCCAAAAGCACATTTTGCCAATAAGTCAAGTTGAAAATTTAATTAAAATTCCAAAACTGACAGTTTGACTACGGCGAAACCGGCAATAACTTTCAAAAACAACTGTGACCAAAGCGAGCATATTGCACGAATGACTTTTGTTGCTGTAGTGTAGCTGCTGTTGCTCGTTTTGCTTATTGTACTGTTACAAAAATTTGCTACTAATGGCTTTCGGGGGTGATTTTGTTGGCATTTCATTTGGGTGCACGCACGACGAATACAATTTGAATTAGACAGACTGGTGCATTATTGAAATTCCAACAACATATGTGTGTATGTATAATGTACATACATATGTATATTGTACACGAAAAGTACAAATCATGTTGAGAATTAAAGAGAGAGTTGAAGTGGAATGAACAATAAGTTAACAGGTTGAACCTTTAAGAAGATTGAAAAACATACTATAAAGGAAAACTCTTCTTGCTCCAAAATTCCATACTCCTATATGGTATACATAGCGCTTATTTTCGTAAGCTTCCTTAACTACTATCATCCTCGGGCATAATAGACCCGCGGTGCATTTCTCGCTTATAAAGTACTATGTTCTAAAATCATATTATCTGAACCAATCTGTTCTTAAATTTACAATTTTTAATTCTTGATTAATCGGTTAGCGCACTTGTTTCGAGTTACATATATTAGTAGATACCATTTATTGAAGATCCTTTAGACTAAGTTAAGAATTTGATATAGTTCAGTGCTAACATCAATTCCTGAATAATTCATCAAATTTTTTCTAACTTGCTTGCAATACTTCATTAATTAACGACATCAGCGATAAACCGATCAGACTGGTTTTGGAACTCGAAGGATATCCCTAGGTTATAGTAATAAATAACTTAATTTCGATATATATAAGAAGAATCATTCGTATTTACACTCGTAGAATATGTCTAAGCCAGTAAGTCTAGTGTAAAATTTCATGTCTCAGTTTTTTGCAAAAAAATAAAAGTAACGGGTGATCCAAGTATAGGTACTTTTTCCAATAGTATTTTTTTTTTAAGATCACGCGTGAGTCGTGTCAAGCTTTCAAGTTATTGTATAATGTTCGAAAGAAGAGACAACGTCCAGCACGAAGTGAAGAAAATATAGCAAATGTAGCTGAGAGTGTACACGACTCGGCGCTGTTCAAGAACTGAAGTCGCTCGACTTTCCCAAACGACATCGACAAGTTCCAAGAAGATCCGACGTTCTCGACCCAAATTTTGTTCAGCGATGAGGCCCATTTTTGGTTCAATGGGTATGTAAACAAGCAAAATTGCCGAATTTGCGACGAAGGGAACCCGAAGAGATTCAAAAACTGTTATTCCATTCAGAAAAAAAACAACGGTTTGGTTTGGTTTGTGGGCTGGTGGAATCATTGGCCCATATTTATTCATAATGATGTGGGTGAGAACGTAACCGTCAATGGCGACCGTTATCGCGACGTGATAACCGACTATTTGTTGCTTAAAATTGAAGCTCGTGATCTCGGCGACATTTGGTTTTAACAAGACATCAATCAATGGATTTATTGAGAGAACACTTCGGTGAGTAAATAATTTCACGTTTTGGGCCAGTCGATTGCCCACCAAGATCGTGTGATATCACACCGTTACATTTTTTACTGTGAGGATATGTAAAGTCTAAAGTCTATGCGGACAATCCCGCTCTGATTGAGGTCCTGGAGCAAAACAGCACGCGTGTCATTCGCCAGTTACGAGTTAAAATGCTCGAACGAGTCATCAAAAATTGGACTTAACAGATGGACCATCTGAGACGTAGCCGTGGCAAACACTTGAAAGAGATAATCTCCAAACAATCTCTGTGATAAAGATTGCGTAGTTCTCCGCAATCCTTATAAATTTTCTTCTTAACGACTACCTAGCTTAATCCATATACATATGTATGTATGTATACCGATTGCTTACAAACTACTAATAAAAAAAGTTGTTTTGAAATGTTTTTGTTTGCCTGGTTGACTTAACTTTTCGTCTGGTGTACAGTACATTTGCATTTGCATGCAGTGTATTTTGTATAAAAGTGTATGTCTGTATATATTCATATTTATATAAGAAATCTACTTACATCCTCCTTGAAATGTATGGTGGAGCACTGCAACAAAGCGCCCATCAATTTATGTGGATTCCAGGTGACCGAGTCGGCTCTAAAGCGTGCATAATTTGTATAGCATAATCAAAAAAAAAGAGAAAAATCGAAATAAATTATTGCATAATTGGCCGCAACTGTGAACTCATAATTAATTATTAAGTAAATGAAATTAATAAATTATATTTGCCACAATTAAATGGCATTCAGCAACAAATTACAAGCAATTAACGCGAGTCCACTGACTTCAGGGAAGACCAGAACAAACCGCGAGGGATGAGAGCAACGCTCATATATCCTCATATATACTTATGTATGTTTCTGCGAGACTCGTTGAACGGCCGCAACATTTAATTCAATTCAAACAGCACGTCAAGGGGGGCACGAAAAAAGTTGGTAGCTGCTCGACAGGGGTGCGGATGAGGCAGGCTGCAATGTCGCGTTGACTATGAGCGCGCCTGCTAAACATCCCTCTGGGAGCTATTTACGGTTTGCCACACAGATGCTGCCAGCAATTTCGACGCGACTTTCGCAATAAGGTTTACACTTTACTTGGCTGTGGTTGTGCCTCGGCGGCATGGGTCGGTTGTTGGCGGCACGCAGTCTGCGGCGCAAGGCCGTGATGTTATCTTATTTGTTCAGTAGAACGTAAACACTCGAATGACATTTGCCAGATTTCAATTGCAGCGTTTATACTCGACATAAACCTCGTTACACACATACATATATATAATACTTGTATGTATGTGTGCGTTTGTCGTAGAGTATATGTATGGCCGGAATAAGTGCGTTTATTTGTTGTGTTCTTGAGAAGGCGTTCGTTGGCAGTGGCTTGTAAGTGGCATATGAGTGCTCTTCATCAGGTTCATCAATAAACGGTTTTGTGTGTGGCACTTCGGTTTTTCCCGCCGGAATTGATAGTGATTTGTGTGCAGCATATCATTTCGTAGCGATACGAGTATCATTTACTTTTTTTTATTAACACTTGTCAAATACTGATACTTTCGGTGGTTTAAGAAAGATTAATCGTCTTTCTATGAAGATTCAATAAATTACGGTCGCAGTATCGAACACATTTCGCAAGAAGATTATAATAAGGCATTATTTTGCATTTTGAGGACTTCACTTCACTTGTGGAGGTAAAAAACGAAGCAGCACTGCGGTACAGCTTCTTATAGCAAGCTACCGATGGCTACGTTTCTTTCAATAGGTAGTGGTCATCATAACCTTCATTGATGGCTGAATATCTTTTAAACAGAAATATTGAATTGGAAAGTCTTAATTTATCTGCTACTTAATAAGAAACTCTCGGGAGAGGAAAGGATTTTATTACAAAATGCTTATCAATGACCAATGTAATGTATCCTCTCATCATCTAATCTTGTCGATGAGGAGTTCGGCATAATAATTGCTATCATTTCGTTTCATTACAAACTCTCTTAAACACTTGAAGTGAATACATCAGAAAAAGCGAAACCATCATCCCATTAACTTTTCTTCTTTCGGATTATATGCTCAGAAAATGTTACTCTTTTAGGTAATATATCCTCTCCCGTCCCTTAGCGAAGGATCTTTTTTCAAATAATACAATTTTGGAACTTTTATAAAAGTGAATTCAAATTAACATTAGAGTGGTTCGACTTTTTTTCCATAAAATCGCGTATGCGACGAGAAACTTTGTCTAAGGGACTATTGGTCTAAAAGCGATTTTGAGTTAGCGATTTTTATAGCGAGGCTTAAAAAATATGACTAATCGGTTATATGGGAGATACTAGTATATGTGAAATAGTTGCCCAGTCTGATTGATTATAATAACGATTAATAGAATATAAAAATGCACCTACGTATTAACTTTCATTGAAATACCTCAAAAACTGACCAGCAAAATTTCATAATCCCTAAGAAACTTCGTCTTAAAAATTGGTGATTCGAAATCGCTATTAGATTCTTAGTTTCTAAGACAAAGATGTTCAGAATGATCCGTAGAACACTGCCTTCATACCCGAATTTTTAATTTTTTTGGCTCCCTGTAAAGTGAAAGTAGTAGACCTCTTTCCAGTTTTGAAGAAACCAAATGGAAACGAAGTTAATTCAAAAGATGTTTCGGAAGCCTCACTTAGCAGAAAGCATAAAAGAGTTATGCAAAAACAGGAAGTATTAACTTGGTTGGCTGTTGGGTTAGAAAGAAAGAAGCCTCATAAAGAACTACGGAGTTTTGGTAAATAAACTATTTAGCCCTGTTATGAAAATATACTTTTATACATCTCCAAATATGGACGAGATTCATCCTAAAATCATGTTAACTTCCGCATGAAAGAATCCTATGACTATCGAAGAATATAAAATGTTAGATTGGTACTAAAAAAAGGCGTTTTTAAGGTTTTCAGACTTTTTACAACCAATGATCTTGATAAGGAATGTTCAAGAAATATTTCCCTGATTTTATAAGTTTATTATAACAGAAAAAATAGTAAAATAAATATCATAAGATCGTTATAAAAATATTGCAGTAACTAATCAATTAAACTGTGAGCAAATCTATCAAGGTCAGAACTAAAGAATTTATTTCAAAGTTTGAAGATAGGCTTTTTCTTGCTACTGAAAGATATTGTGAATATGATTTTATAATAGATGTGTGCTTTTTGGCTTTACTTTTTAAGATATAGACTAGATTTTCTTCACTATTCCATAAATTGAAGATCTCAGACTTCTCAAACTATTTTTGAAACTCTAATGAATTTTAAAGTTTACAAATGCAGAAGAAGATAGAAATTTAATAAAGTAAAAAAACCAGAGAAATCCGGCTATCCTGCAAAAAAATCAGAACGAACTAGTTGTTCTGAAAAGAAAGCAAAGACAGGAGGGAATCGTGATCTAGGTATAAAGGCTAGTACTAGCACTCGAGTTGTAGCTAAGCCTAACTTCAGAAAAGCAGCTACATCACAACAGCCTGGAGCATAGCGAGTAAACAGAGTTTGGCTACAAAGCAGGAAGGGAATGAGACGTCAAGAGCCAGGTTTCCGGTAGTACATCTTCAAAAAAATGTCCAATTAAGGTCAATGATCCAGCTACACAAGGTACAGCAAAATCATAATGCTGCTCTCCTGCACAGAAGGGTACAATTGCTATAGCCAATCAAAGGAACTTTCAAAACAGTTCCAGGATTTCATTGGGTGTGCGAACGCAGTTTTGCGCAATTTTAAATTTGAACCGCTAGAGGCACAAATACAGCTCATACATCTATCGCTGGTACTAGGGCAAGGTCAAGAAGATGGTATATAACCCCGAGAGATCAGTTCAGCTTTACATAACCGTTATATCCAAAGCGAAGGGGGGTATATCTCGCAGCTAAGCTGGTAGCGGTCGATAAGAAAATAAATTTTATACAGGCCAAGAGTAAGGGCTTGGTCTCGGGCTACACTATCACAGTCGGACCCGATAATTCAGCTCATTAGAGGCCGCCTTTAAAATTTGCCAACGGAGGGTGAATATTCGGAAAGGCTTTTGAAAACCTCACAACTGAATCTGGTGTGGAGACGAAAAGGACGACGATTTCGATCATGCCGTTGTTGACTAAGGAATCCATAGAACCGCTGGAAAAAGGTGGTGGGGAGATAGCTATGTATTCACGAAGGTCAAAATTGTGACATACAAATCAGATATCGATGCTACCGGGTACCTGACAATGAAATGGGTGAAACGAGGAAGGTGAGAACTTTTCGGGGTCTAAACTAGTGGACAGACTCTCAAAATTATGTCAAACAACGTGACTAGAAAGAACTAGCTAAACTTGTTCCCTTGGATGCAAACCGTTGTGTAGGAACACAGAAACAGAATATGTCTATACTCTCCATCTTTTCTATTAATTTGCCTCCACATCTCGTAAGATATCACTTAATAAAGTGGGAAGACCAATGTTCATTTCAAGTTAACGTAAGTATGCACATTCCTGCAATCTCAGCATCCACTTAAACACTCCAATTACTAATCCTTTAATGCAAATGTTATGTCATATGCTGGGCTGAGAACTCTCTATCTTTCAGATTGCACAATTTGCCAGGTGCACCAGCTGTTGTTGACGCTTGCATTGCACGGAAAGCAATAACAACACGGACAAATTGCAGGGTAGATGAGTGAGTTGTTCAGTTGTTGTAATCCTTTTGTTTCAAGTTGATGTTTATTGACATTCTTAACGGTAAAATGCACAACAAGAAAGAAGATGTTAAAGCAGAATGCGGGTCGTCCGCCATTGCGAGGGTACGAGACTAAAAAAATACGAAAATGGATTTTCAACAGCCACCCGCAGTCAATGGAAGAGTACTGGAGGGGAAAGCCAAGTGCAAAACGTTCAAAATTGAGCAGCGAAGAAAGGCGGCTCGTGGCATGGGCGAGAAGAACACATTGTTGAAATGTAATTGATGGCTGACGTGGCTGGGTTGGCTGGGTTGGCTGGGGTGTGTGTGGACTTAGGTAAAATAAGGGCAACACTTTGCCAGCTATACAAACACACATACTCCGACTCATATACACTCTTACAGAAATCACTTCATGAGGGGTTTTTCCTGCTTTGTGCTGCAAGCCGAAAGATTTGAAAGAGGTCTGAGGAATTTTCGTTTACAAATTTAATTTGCTTTGCACTCGGCGCTGCAGCGACACAAAGCTGGCATAACTGCGCCATGGAATGCCGTAATCTTCTGCAGTGGAATGCAATAAAAACAAACGGTGGACCAATCACTCCACTATTTTCATGGATGTAATGCATTTCCTCTCACACCCGCTGTCAGTAAAATCGAAGCCTTGTCAGCTTAAGCTAAGCTCACTCCGGTAAAGAAGCTGCTACTCCAAACTTGGATGTAATTTGAGTAAAACAACACCACTTCTGTCACTCACTCCCTCTGTTGCTGTTGTTGTGCGTATTAGAGTCTGGCAGCTTGTGGTGGCGCTGCGGCCATGCTAATCTTTAAATGGCCTAAGCATTCTCAAATTGATTACCATATCCATCAACGCCCGTTGTGCGCCTAATGCTATGCTTTTAATTTTTTTCAAGGCTTTATATAAAGTAGCTATAGCGCTTACACTCACACAAAACACTCGCACGCACTTTGCACTAGGCAGCAATTTATCGAGAGTAACCACTAATCTGTCGGCATTTATGGGCCTTCTTCCACTTGCAGCGTTCAATTATGTTAAGTTGCGGTTATGCAACTTCTTAGTCCTTCTTGTTGCCATGTATGGGTGTGTGCGCGTGTGCCTCCTATTGTTGCAGCCTTGTTTTAATTGATGCTTCGAAAATAATGCCAATGAATTGTGCCATTAATGGAGGGTACCATGACAAGCAGTAAGCGTCCAACTCTCTATTTGAAGCTAAGCCGAGCGTATGACATTTGATTAATGGCCGTTCGATGGCAGTGAAAGACAGCACCGACTGCTTTTAATGAAAAGTTGAAGCTTCAAAATCCAAATAGATGAGGAAGAAAGATTTTTTTAAACAGCACACTTAATTCAAAGCTGATATTGATTTTAAAATTGTTTAATAAATTTCGTACTTGCTCATCTGAGATTAATAATTATAAGAAATGTACTCGAGAATAGTACAAGAATTTTTTGCTTGGAGCTATTGTCTGCTATGAAATCCATGGATTTAGCTCGTGAAAATTTTTTGGCTGACACTACTGGCATGAATCGTTACCAAGCCAGGTTTAATCATTCAGTGATACAGAAAGTTTCGTCATAATTTCACAACTTCAGAACCAGCATACAACAATGGATGAAATGGTCCTGAATGAATTGCCTTTTCTATTAATTATGCAACCTAGACCATCTTTATGATGCTTTTATTCGCTCTAAGATTATTTTAGAAAAAATTATGATTTCCTATCATTTCTTTTTGTAATTACATCTAACTGTTATTATCATTAACGATTGTTAGATCACATATCTGTTATAAGAATAAAGAAGTTAGATGGTTGGAACCGAAGGCGTTATGGACATAGCGATATCCTCAACATAATCGGCATACTGAGCTACTACAAGTTGCTTCCCAAAGTAAACAGGACTTTTTGAATCTAGCACCCCCTGGTGGGGCCATCCATATGTCAACTGTGCTTTAGAAGCTGCTATCTTTAACGATTGCCCAGTGAGAATGTCATGACATTTCATCTATTGGAAGTGCAGTTTTTGCGTTTTAAGTGTCAGAATGTTTGTGTTATCGATGCGAAAGTGAGCTTCAAACAAAGAGCCAACATTAAATTTTGTTTTAAAATTGGTAAAACTTTTACCGAAACGTTTCAATTGTTGAATCAAGTTTACGGTGATGATTGCGTATCACGTAGCAGGGTGCACGAGTGGTTTCAACGTTTTCAAAGTGATCGTGAGGACATACATAAATGACGATCAACATGTGGGCCAATCAAAATCTGTGATCACCGGAAACTCCATCGAAACTGTGCGTGAATTCATCAAAAATCAGCCGAATCATCATAGAAATTCATGGAAATGGAATTGAACACCACCAAAACATCGACTTATCGCATTTTGACCGAACATTTGGGCTTACAAAGGGTGTGTGCACGGTGTGTTCCGCACAAATTGACTGACGACCAAAAATAACTCAGAATCCAACATTCGATTCGACGCTTGTGACCGATTATTTGACCAAAAATTATTTTAACCATTAACCACTCCTCGTATTCAGCGCGCGACTTCTTCCTTTTCGGAAAAAATCATTTCCCCATGAAAGGAAAGCGTTATGCAGAGGTAGAGGCCATTCAAAAGGCTTGCACTGGCATACTGCCATACCGGTCAACGAGCTAAAACACTCGTCCAACATGCTTTTGGACCATGCAAAAAGCTGTATTGAAGCAGGAGACTATTTTGAACAAAATAAATTGATTTTGCAGAAAAACCATTTGTTCTGTTTTTTTTAAGTCCTGTTTACTTTGAAACCCACCTTGTATTCGCGAGACCATCACCCATCTTGAGACCCAGACGGTAGAGACTCGATTCGGCACCATTTGCAGAAACTCGGACTAACGTATTAAACGACTAGGGGCTTTTTACGTCGAGATCTTAAATTTAAAGCGTACAAAATAAAGCTTTTGCAACTCGAGCTTCCCAAGCGACTCTCTATGGGCTTTTGAAAAATTTCCAGAAGACCCGACGTTTTCGAGCCAAATTTTATTCAGCGATGAGCCCCATTTCTAGCTCAATGGGTATGTAAACAAGCAAAATTGCAGAATTGGGACGAAGATCAACCTGAAGAATTTCAATAGGTGGCATTTTTTCAGAAAACACAACGGTTTGGTATGCTTTGTGGGATGGTGGAACCATCTGTCTTTATTTTTTTCAAAAATCATGCCGGTGAGAACGTAACCGTTAATGATGATTGTTATCGTTCCATGATAACCGACTATTTGATGACTGAAATGGAAGTTCGTGAGCTCGGCGACATTTGGTTTCAACAAGACGGCGCCACTTCCCACACATCGCATCAATTAATGTAATAATTGAGAAGTGTTATCGGTGAGCAGATAATTTCTCATTTTGGGCTGGTCGATTGGTCACCAATATCGTGTGATATCACAAGGTTAAACTTATTTCTGTGGGGATATGTAAAGTATTAAGTTTTTGCGGACACTCCTGCTTCGATTCAGACCTTGGAACAAAATAATACGCCAGACGCCAGTTACCATCGAAAAGTGAACTCAACGATGGACCATCTGAGAAATAGCCGCAGCATTAAATGGCTTAAACGCAATATTTCCAGATTTTTTACGAAATTTTGTTCGACACGGTTTGCTCCCACATTGCTTACTTGTGTTTAAAAGAACTGTAGTATGAACTTCTTTTTGGACGACGAAGTCAAAAACTCTCTAAATGAAATAGCAATGAACGAAAGATATGCAACAGGGTCAATCGAAGTTAATGCATTGTTCACCTGGAAGACTAGTGCTAAATTTCAAATAAAACCTGAAGTAAATCGTCGAAGTTACAGTAATATGGCTGTTCGAGATTCGTACTTTACCCCATCTAACACTTATGCAAATAATTATTCAGAAAACTCACCGCTCAATGCCCGAGAGACGAGGATGACGATATTTCCGCGACAAAAGCAGGCCGCCACCCCAGGCAGCCTAAAACAACAAGTAAGAAGAAAAGAAAGAAAAGAAAATACAATTGATAATTAGTTGTATGAATTTTCCTAAGTTTTTTCTTTGCAAGTCCACTTACATCTATGTGCAACCAACACTTGTACTTCTGGCAAATATCCGCTATCTGATTGATGTTGTCGAAGGCACCCAACACCGTAGTACCAGCGGTCGCATTGACGAAGAATGGAATGTGACCCTTGGCCTTCCGTTCCAATATCAAACGCTCCAACTCCGAAATAATCATTTTACCATGCTCATCAGATGGCACCATAACACAGTGATCTGTGCCCAGACCACAAACAGCGGCGCAGGACTTCACCGAATAGTGACATTGATCAGAGGTGAACATCACCAGCTGGCCGGGCAGACCGGCAGCACCATGTTCCTTGTAGTTAGGGAACATTTTGTGACGTGCCGCAAGGAATGCATACAAATTGGAAATCGAACCGCCTGGTGCCAGTATGGAGTCACCACCTTCCCAGCCAATAATTTGACGCATCTTCGAGAGTACCACATTCTCCATTAAAATGAAGACGGGCGCAATCTCATATGTGAACATGTTGGTATTGGCAGTTGCAGTCAACCACTCGCCAGCCATCGAGACGATGTCCAGTCCGCATGACAGCTGATTGAAGAAGTGTGGATGCCCTATGAAATAGAGAGAAACAAAAGAAATTAAAAGTATACTTAAATAAAAGTGGCGAATTGTGGAGGGAAAAAAATCTTAGATCAGAGTTGAGTTGTGTTTGATAATATGTGTGCGTGTGTGGGGTAAACGGAAATTAGCATAGCACTTCCGATCTGTGAAATGTCGCAGCAAAGATGGAAGCTGCTAGGCATCGAAATTTGTCGGCGCGATAATGAGCATAACCGCCAGATAACTTCACAACTAAGTTTTACTACATGAAGCCGCAATCCGAAGAAGCTTTTACATTCATTCGTGACTGTCGAGATCCCTAGGTATACTAGAGACTAGAGAAAAGTGGAAAAAGTGGACTTTACGGGCAAACCTGTCACGAAGAAGGTTTGGATTGTGTAAAAGTGATGTCTCGCTGTTTTTAGATTTAGAAAGTGTGATGTATAGTAGGTGTGGAATAGAAAAAAAGTCACCGAATTGTAATACTCAGACTTATTTGTCCGATTCGAGATCACCGCACTTGACCCTCCGTAGTCACCATAGTCGAATTAAGCTTCGACCTGTTGCCACCTTTTTCTTCGGGTTTGACCCGGAATGAGACATTCGCCGTGCAGTGGTTCGATTCTCCATAGAAACGAAGAGGGAATATCGCTGACCAATTCTGTCCAACTAAAATGACATAATATTTATACCTATCTATGTGGAAAAATGAAACGCCATCGACTGAAATCGACTCTAATGGTTAGATCATATTTGATCCCAGGCTATATTTTCGAGCTCCTAACTAATATTCTCTTGCGATGTAAGCCTTAAGAGCAGATATCCTTGGCCGTACTGTATTTAAAGTTTTATTTCAATAGGAAGCTTCAACTTAAAGAGGCAACGCGGAGCTTTTGCGATTATTCGCGCTTGTCTATCACAACGTCTCTGAACGTAATTATTTGGAGCAGCAGATTGAACGACACGAGACAGGCGGCAGACGACAGACGATGAGCCTTAAGCTGGCAACAGATGTGCTTGGCAGCTATATCACAGAATACTCACGCCAGAATCAAAAGACCCACTTCGATCAAAAAGAAAAGAGCAATTTTCGCTACCAATCTATGCTATGTTGAATGTTGAATGCAATCAAGAAGCGAAAGTAATGCGCTCATTGCGCTGCTAAGACAATGGCACGTCCAGACAGTGAGGAAACAAAAATATATATTAATATTTTTTATTGTTTACAAGTGTTTATGTGTGTATCTATGTAGAATTCCAGGCTTTTGTGGCACGTCGGGAAGCACGCCTGAGCGCAGTTCAATACCGTTGTATTCGAGGCCGAGGTCGCTGCTGCAAAGGTCAGTTCGAGCGTGAGCGAACACAGTTTGAACGAATAGGCGGCAGACTCCGGCACATCTGGCGTTTCCGTTAACAAATCGATAAATTTTTTTCGCAGCGAAAATAAAAGTCCATTGAAAATATGAATAAGGTCGCAACTGTTTGTTGGCTGTTGGCGAAAGTAACAGTGAGAGTCCTCCATTTAAATATAAACACACATACGAATATTGTATTTAGTGTTGGTAGCGCTCTAATTCTAATAAATGACACACGAGCTGCGCGGCTCTTCGACTGCTGCGAGTGGGTTCATAAATTGCTCATTTATTGCGGCTAATTGCGAATTACAGCAACACAACAGCCAAATGGGACGCTGGCGAAATCCCCAAACAGAGTCCACAATGAAAATCGCAAACAAATACGAAACAAATCCAAAAGTAAATAAAAATACAAACAAGATATAGTAAACAAAGCGCACGAACTCGACTTGCCCAACAACGATGTGCCAAGTGTGAATTCGCTCCACAAGGGGTTGCAGTTTTGTTGCGCGAACCCTTCGTCTTAAGTCGTTGGCTGCTCAATGCCGGGTGCCATAAGTCGTGTGATTAAAAACCCATTGCCTCAAGCCTTGCAGGCGTCATTCATGTCAAACTGCACACACATACGTCTATATGTATTCATTCGTAGATGTGTGTGGACCAGCTGAGGCCACCAAACGGCATTTCCGTATGGAGTGAATCATTTGTCTTGAAGGGATCAGGTATGATTTAACGAAGGCAAACATTTCAATTTGCACGCGGTGTTGCCGGCAGTGTGTCACAGTTGGCCTAAACTTTCGCCCAGCCAGTGTTGTTGTTACTGTTGCTGTTGCCACCCTCCGCACTCGCGGCCAGTCATTCATTCGTGCATTGAGCCATTCATTCGCATCAAAGGATCAGCGTGCAGCGAGTCAGAAAATAACAACGGATTTTGATTAAAGCTCTCCGCGCACACATACACATATACATATATACATATTTATTGTAGAGAGATATTGAAGTCGTACTCCAACGCATTGTCAAACAGACAGTAGCGCCTGCTGGCTGCCAACTATGAATGAACATCGCTTATGTGTTTGTATGTATGCCATGCGGGTTGAGTATATCCTTGCTATGTCTATAAACATATATTTCTGTGGATTTCGTAGGTTGCTTGGGGTTGGCAGTAGCATATTATGTTGCCAATATGGAGTGCGGGGGATTACGTGGGATTATGGATCATAAATGGGATTTTTATCGCAGTTACGAAATAATAGCAAAAGCATTTTTGCGACCGAGTCGAACTGGCCGTGTGAGTGGTAAGGTGAGATTTGATGGCATTCACATTAAAGTTAAATGCGAAAGTCATTGAAAATAGACAAGTCAATGCTGGATTACCGTTTCATGCGCTTAGTTGTGTCTCACTTTAACAGGAGTTTAACGAGAAACGGAAATCTCTAATTATTTTTAAGCCTTTGTGGAGTAAGTATTTGTTATTGAAGTTCAATCTTCTGCGTTTTTTAGTTAACTATAATTTATTACAGCACGTCCACTTCATGTACCAAATCAAGCTTTGCAGTTTAATGTTTTCACATTAAACTCTATTCAAAAACACGAAACTTACCATATAAAACCCTTTTTTGTAACAAAATTTGTTAACACGTTAATATCAAGTTAAACTCAGACGTTTTTAAAAAAAATCTTTAAATTCGAACCTCTATACTTAAGTAATGAATTGCATTTTTTTTCGTCTCTGGGACTTCCGAGCTCTTTCTATATCGATTTTATATAAATTTCCAGGTTCCCTACTTTTTTAAGAAAAAAACCACAGAAACTTCAAATTTTATAGGGAACGTTTATTATTAATCGAAAGAACAGTCTTTAGCATTTACTTTTTGAAGATTATCTCTTTTAAATATTGGTCGCGGCTACATCTCATTTGTTCCATCTGTTGAGTCCAATTTTCCATGACTCGTTCGTGCATTTTGACTGGTAACTGAGGAATAACATGCGTGATCTTTTGCTCCAAGGCTCGTTTCAGGCCCATAGCCTTTAGACTTCACAAATCCTTGCAAAAAAAAATCTATCGGTGTAATATCACACGATCTGAGTGGCCAATCGACCGGTCCATAACGAGAAATTATCTGCTAACCGAAGTGTTCTCTCAATAAATCCATTGATTGATGAGATGTGTAGGAAGTGCCACCGTCTTTTTGAAACCAAATGTCGCCGCGATCACGAACTTTAATTTCAGGCATCAAATAGTCGATTATCGCTATAACAGTCGCCATTGACGGTTACGTTCTCACCGGCATCATTTTTAAAAGAAATATGAACCGATGATTTTGTTGTTTTCTGGATGAAATGGGAACTCTAGAATCTCTTCAGGTTGCTCTTTGTCCTAAATGCGGCAATTTTGTTTTCTTTTACACCGATTGATCCAGAATTGGGCCTCTTCGCAGAGCAAAATTTGGCACGAAAACGTCGCATTTTCTTGGAACTTTTCAAGATCACATAGAGCGAAGCGATGTCGCTTGTGAAGTTCGAGCGGCTTCAGTTCTTGCACAAGACGTACCTTGTACGATTTTAAATTAAGATATCGACGTGAAAAGCGCCAAGTCGTTCCATACGTCAGTCCGAGTTGCTGCGAACGGCATCCGGTCGAATATTATCCAGTAATGAATGCTCGGACCCACAAGGGTGATCGTGTTGCGAATAGTTCGCTCAGTACGGTGATTATACGTATATTGACTATAAGAGCGAAGCGCCCGAAACACATTCTTTACAGAACGTGAATTTTCATAATTAAGATGAACGATTTGTAAACATTTGTTGTGGACTAAGTCTTTCCATGATGAAATGCCAAACAATACTGAACAAAAATAGCATGACAGCTTGACACGAAAAAACTACCTCTATTGAAAAAACTACCTCTACTTGGACCACCCGTTATTATTAAACTTATATTTGAGGATCATTCGGAGGGAGGTTCGTGGTCAAATTAAAACCTTTTAGCGTGTTAAGTTACTTTAGGGTTGCAGGCAGTGTCTGTACCCTAAAAACGGTTTTCGATTTCACTTTTCCTGTGAAATTTTTTAGGTCGTTCCCTACTTGTGACATTGCAGGTCGAGCAAATTAAAGATGCCAAGATACTATAAAAAGTCTAACCAAACCGAACTCAATACGAAACGAAAGCAGTGAAACTTATAGAGAAAACTGTTTCAGACTTTCTGCCAACACAAAAGAACGACGAGACTGCTCTACATACAATAGGCTTGGCCAAGCGGCCTGCAGGCAGGCAAAAAGGCAGAATAGAGGGTGTAGTTAAATTTGTGTTTTACGCACTGGCCGGCCAAAGCATCTTTAAATATTCACAACGTCCACCCACCAAATTTCGTTAGATACGAAATACAGACTACATTAATAAAATAAGAAAATTTTAAAATAATATCAATTTTTTAGGCAACATTTATATACTTAAAATTCCATAATTGTAACTGTCGCAACGTGGTAGACCGCAAAAGTTAGCTAGTGGTTTATAGAGAACTTAATATATTTTTTGATTAATATTGTCTAAGTTTGAATTTTAAAAGGACTATTTATGAATACTATTGAACGTATCAATGTAATCGTATCATCAGAATCATCAATATCATCATCATCATCATCATCATCTCCATCACCATCTTCATTGTCATTATCAACGCCAGTTATATCATCATCATTAAACGAACTGGATTCATTAAACACCAACAATTCGTCAACAACGACGAAGACTGCGACGGCACCATCACAGTCCCCCACTGCGTTATCATTGACAGCAGATACATTGACGACATTTTCATCATCTTCTTACAGACAAGCTCAGTCTAGCGCACCTAGCACTAACACTCAAGCACATTTACACGACCAAACGCAGACGACGAAACAACCACTTTCGGTTGCATCACCAACACCGCCGCCCACGCCGCCTCCATCTATTATCGATTCATATTCATCATCCGCCTCCACATCACCTTGCTCATCAACCACCTCAGCATCCTTACTAACTAAGCCATTTCCGGTGCGAGGTGAACGCGCCATTACCGACGTTACTACGCCGCATGTCATTGCCATGGTCGGTTTACCAGCTCGTGGTAAAACTTTTATCTCGAAAAAACTGGCGCGTTACTTGAATTGGATAGGCATTTCGACGCGCGTCTTCAATTTGGGCGAATACCGTCGTTGTGCAACCACAGCCTACAAGTCACATGAATTTTTCCGCGCTGATAATGAAGAAGCAATGGCCATACGGAATCGCTGCGCTAACCAGGCACTTCACGACTCCTGCGAATGGCTGCTGAGCGGCTTGGGCAGCGTTGCCGTGTTGGATGCGACAAACTCGACATGTGATCGTCGTCAACAAATAGGCAGAATTGACCTACATACATACATATATGCCCACCCAAAGAACAATACCCTGCCAAGTAAAACGCCATAACTAAGCTTACAATATTTATTTGCATTTTGTTTCTTTTAACTTATGTTAGAACAGGTCGGTATGACTAAATCGACTGAGCTCGTCACGCTGATCATTTATACATAAGTAGTATGTGTGTTTAGAATTTATTTACCTGTAGTGTTTGCTTGAGTCTCCGACGATTCCAAGTACGGTACGGGACAGTTATATGGTTGTAACTGGGATACACCATCTATTTCAAGGCCAGACATGCAATATTCTCCTCGTGTTAACTTCTTATTATCGTATTCGCGCAACAAACTACCATTCTACAAAATTCCACAAATTTCTTAAATCCATAGTTTACATAAATAGATAATAATATAATATTATTTTACCTCATATAAGGTCCATTCGTCGCGTGAATCCTTATACGGGTTAAGCATATACCCATTATCACATGGTAATCCCGACTGCACCAAAAAGTCTTTCAACGCATTCTTTAAAACCACACTACCATTAGACGAGGTAATATTTACATAAGGCGTATATCCGTATTCTTCAGACGATTCCGCACATTCCCATGGATCCTTAGCACTATTCCTCTGCAACGTCTTCCCACGCTTGCAGCAGAGCTTTAAGCAATTTTTAATTTGGCACGCACAACCACGCAGATGTCTCGGCACTTTTTGATGTTCTCCGTCGTGCAGCTCAATGTAGTCGTAGGAGCCGACCAAATGCGGTGGCACCAGTACACCTTCATAGAGGTAAGAACCGTTGCTAAATCTTTGGCTATCGGTTAAGTCAACGGTATCTTCAAAAGCGCAATTCGGAATAATCGATGAAGCATCGAGTGAGTCCATTAAATAAATCACAAAGCATAAAGCAAGGCATATGTGGACATTAAAGTTGGGACCCATTGCAGAATTTCTGTTTGTAGGGCAATCCTAGGATATGATACATAAAAAAATTAAAATTTTTTGGAACAATAAATATAACAAAGTAAAATAAATTTTTAATATTATATGAAATCAACTTCATATTTTTATATAGATGGCAACCCTGTTCAGAAAAATATATAGTTAACAAGTAAAAAAGGGCTAAGTTCGGGTGCAACCGAACATTTTATACTCATACAACTTGCAAGAATCAAAGCCAGGGAAATACTTTAAAGTGTAAAACCAATCTTATAGTAAAGTCAGTTGGATATTCGAAAATCCTGATATTAGTTATATTGGGACTGGGCCACTTTTTCGCTCAAATTCATGTATTTTTGGAGAAAAGTTACTTTGTTATATGCGGTAATAAACATTCCCCATTAAATTCGAAGTTTCTGTGTATTTTTTTTTTTTCAAAGTAAAGAACTTCGAAATAGAAGACCCCTTGCATAAAAATGCCTAGATTGCGATCCTTAAATCGGGTTGACGTTTAACGCCTTAAGGTATTTCTATGGAAAGTTGCAAGAGTATAAAATGTTCGGTTAAACTCGAGCTTTTGCCTTTCTTACTTGTTTATTTTGTGGTTTCCTGGAACCAGCAATGTTATGTACAGAAAAGTATAATAACTATATACATATCTGTTATATACATACTTACACATATGTATGTATATTCGTATGTCTCTATTCGACTTTAAAATATTTGTCTCACACAAAGCTTTGGTACATACTTATGTATATGCTTTTATCATAAAGTTATATTAATTTACTGTTATTTGATAAAATTTCTCCAATAATTCTGTGATTATATTATTTTCTACACACCCACTATTTCTACTACAATTTTTAAAAATTTCTATTAAAATTTTTAATATTTGCATTTACTAACCGTGAAAATAATTTTATAAATTTGTTTAAAGTAACACCGCCGTGCTTTTAGTGCGATCGCTGTTATTGACGAGCTCAAATCTAAATATGTACTGACTTTTGTTTTACGCTTAAGCTGCTTATATTTTGCCAGATTATACTCATAAAACCGCAGAACTTTTTGCACTCGGTTATTAAGAAAATTTTAGAAATTTTATTTTCTCTCAGAATTATTTTTCGGTGACATAATTATATACTATGGCGGTTCAATACATACATAAGCAATTAGCTTATAGTATAACTAGAGGACCCGCCCATGTTTTACTGTGGCTGATACATAGGTAGTACTACTAATACCATCTACTCGTATATGATTTCTATTAGTTAGATCATAAGTATTAGTTAAGAAATAATCGCATTTTTGGTGAAGCAACAAAACCGAATCAAAAAGCATTTCGTGTGTTAAGAAAGAATTGGTTTTGGGGTAGAAATACTGTTGAATTTGGGCTGTGCATCAGTGAAATCAATCGAGTCCAATCGATTGTCAGCCTGGTGGAATGCATATTAAGAAACGGTTCTCAAGCGTGGAAAGACAAAAAAATCGGCTGGCAACGTTATGGCATCAGTCTTGCAATGCTTCGAAAAGATTTCTGTATATCTCAAATTTTAATAGACCTTTTTATCAACACTTCAGTTATGCCAGATCTATGGCAATTTTAAATTGCCTGTCGAGATACCCCCTCCAATAGTTAGCAGGTATGAAAACAAATATTATAGCTACCCATAGATGTATTGAATCACCCAATTTATTACTTAAGAACGAACAACTCTGTCCACGTTATGAAAACTTGTCTACAGATGTCGCCTTTTACTTTGGCATCGTTTTGTTTATTGCACGTTTACGCCAATTTAAGGTTTGAATATTGGATACTGCGATGGTAGCGCAATCGATCGGTCAAACATTCCAAAATTAACAATTGATTAAAAATGAAAAATTAATTTAAAAAACATTTTCCAGTGGACCAAATTTTGAATATAAGCCATTCTCGAATCTCCTTAAACACACACAAAAAATTTCATCAAAATCGGTCCAGCCGCTTAGGAGCAGTTCACCTACAAACACACGGTCAGAAGATTTACATATATATGTATATAAAGATTAATAATATATTTGCCAACATAATCTTCTATAGTTCGATACACTTGCCTTAGCGATACTCCAACAGAAGATCTGTTAAACAAATTTCGTGACAGTGATAACCCCCTGGTTTGAATAAAATTTCTACCTGGTGAGTAACTTTTTTAAGCTTGGATACGAAACGAAATTTCATCGAGCCAAATATGAAGCATACGAGGGATTGGATTCCAGCTCGAAATCTGTTTCGAACTATTTCACCCTGACGACGGCGGAAGTTGTAAGTGGTGCGTTGACATAATAGAAAAACGCTTTTTCTTCATAAATTTAAGTCATATTTTTTGCAATTGGCGTCGAACCGACCCAATCATTTACCAACGAAGCGCCCTGTAACCGTTAATTAGATCACACCGATCATCCAGAAGCAGTGACCACCACCTTTCCAGCCGATGAGGCGGTCTTTACCTTTTTCGGAGCTAGTTTTACGGGCAAATTCCACTGTTATGATTATAGTGTATACCAATGGATCCACTTTTCGAAAGCCGCTGAAACTGCTTCGGATGGCGTTTCAACAGTTTCAACGAATGCTGTAAAGTGGACTCATAGTTGCACTTTTTGTCCGGAATGAGAAAACTCGGCATCCGACCACTTTCACATGCAAAATATTCCATGCAAGATTTTGAGAATTACGTAGCTTATTCAGAATCAACATGCGTCCACTTGGAAGCTTGTTAAACTCCTTTTTGATAGTCACCATGGAAAAGGAGTTAACGAATACAGATTCTATTTAATCGGTTTTGGATTTCACTGCGCAATTTCTCTTTGGAAAATATGAATCTATGGTCTCTTGCGTTAGTGGCGTATTTCCAAAAACGGCTATTCCCACACATATTATACGGATTTGTTTTGGTTTACAAACCCAAGAATGACTCAGATTAGGGGTTTTCAATTACTCTGCATTATATTTATATATGTCCATATAAGTACCTACCACCGAAGCTTTTATTCGCAAGTCCATTCGTTGACGATGTTTTATGCAACCAACGTAAGACCGAGTAAACATATGTATGTATGGAAATCTTAAAGCCTAATCCTGTAAATGATCGGAATACTACTCTGAATATATTGTTTAGATCGGCTTAGGGTATCTTATTTTTTGTTATAAAAAAAAAGTCTTTATCACGACATAAAAAATATGCAGAGATTACGAGGGCTTTAGATAGGCGCAATTGGTGATTAATTGCAAAAAATGACCGAACATTTGATTTACTGAAGTCCGCTCGCCCTTTAAGCAGCATTGGGCTAAACTCCCCAGCAACAGCTAAGCAGCAGAAGGATGAATCACTGAACTTGAAAGATTTGTTTCAAACATTTATTTTCAGAGAAATTCTGTCAAATTTGATAGTGCCTCAACTGCAACTTCATCTCACGCCACGACTTTTCTAATTTTCGATAAAATATCATTCAATGCTCTCTGTATACAATACCATACCGAAATCACCACTCAACTGTTTTTATACAAGCTCTGCTTTCTGCTCTAAAAAATACGAAGAAAAGCAACAACAACGTTTTACTGTTGGAAGCGATATACCATAAGAAAGGGGGTATTACTCAGAAGGCAGAGATTTATAAAATATTTTTGAAGAAAATTTGATTAAAAACAAGACAAGAGTTGCCACCTTATTAAAAATCAAACCCAGCAAACTAAGAATATGTCTGAGGCCAAACACTAGAAATCGAGCACCAAACTGCAGGCACTGGAGAAAGCTTCGGCTTAAATAGTTTCAGGCAGGGTTTTCACCTATGTAAAAGCTTAGGCTTGTTATACTTACAAGTTTGACAAACCCTACGCGTACCCACACTTTTAAGTAAGAGGAAAATATGTTAATGAGTGCGTATATACATCCTATAGATTTCGAGATCATTGAGGTCCGTCCACTTAGTTCTGCCATAAGTTCTGTTACAAGATCACACCGTTCTATAAATAAAATTTTAAAACACTTTTTATTAAAGCTACTTTCATTTCACAGTATAAAGAGTGATCCATTTCCTACAGAAACTTCAAATTTGAATGACGAATTTTTATTATCATTCGAAAGAACATTCATTGGTATTTATGTTTTGAAGATTATCTTTTTCAAATGTTGGCCGCGGCTACGTCTCAAGATGGGTGATGGTCTTGCGAATAGTACGCTCAGTAGGTCAATTATATTAACCATACGTTAAGTGAATTTTCGTAATAAAGTTGAAGATTTGTAAATGTTGTTCATGCGTAAGACTTTCCATGATGAAATGCCAAACAAAACTGAATAAAACAAACATGTCATCTTGACAAGACTCACGTGTGACCTGTCGAAAAAGGGGCTATTGAAAAAAGGACCTCTACTTGAAACACTCTGTATTATATAAAATGAGCGACCTACAGAATTTTATTCTGAATGATTTATTTTTGTTTTTACAAAAGTCTTCATCATTCGGAACAAAAGATTTTTTGAAACTCAACAGGTTATGTTCACTAAATCTGGGCTTTCAGGAGGCCAATTATTAAAGATGATTATTGGTTTTAAGCCACTGCTGGTTGGTTTAATTATCTACATTAAAACGATCATTGCTTCACTGCCACGCCTTCTAGAGCAGTCTGGTTTGAAAACAGTGTGAATGTAAATGTTTGGCGAAAACGTGAATGAGACCCAGTAGAGAACATCTAATATTAATAAAATGAATCGTTCATGCAATGTAAGTTACATAACCCCTACCAGCCGATCACGTACTGTCACCTTAGCAGTTTTCCTCAAACATTCCGTGAATAGAAAATGCTCAGTTTTTACTCAACAAATAGGCAGAATTGACCTACATACATACATATATGCCCACCCAAAGAACAATACCCTGCCAAGTAAAACACAGTAACTGACTACTAAACTAAGCTTGCGATATTTATTTGCGTTATTTGTTTCTCTTAACTTATGTTGTTTTTTCATCAAGCGAACAAATATTATAATTATTCCGTATTACTTAGGAGACACTGGTCGACAGCACCGCAGTTTCGAATAGTTCGCAATTATGGCTAAGAAAAATAAAGATAAATACTTATTAATACATCAAATAGAGTGGTTTTCGAAGTGACACTATGCAACAAATAAAAAATTAAGATATTTATTACTTTCGTAGCTGACAATTGCAATTCTCTGAGCAAAAGTACATACATTTATTAATGAATTTGTTCTAGTGCAGTTTCTATATTATTTCAGAAGTTTACTCTTAACAAAACTTAACCCTTGGCATGCCACCTAGAAGAATTTTATGGGCTTTTTTGAAGTCAAATTAAAAAGCCACACCGAAAAATGATGTCATAAATGTATAAAACTTCAATAAATTTAAAAAAAAAATTTCTCATTAGTTTGAAACTTTTGAATTCAAACCAAAAATTCGCAAAAGTACAATGTCCATAATTTTTGCATTAAGTTAGAAAGTTTAGTTTAGTCTGGTTAGAATGATCCGATTTAGATCAAATATGCACCGTTTTGGTAAGTTCATAATGACCCTCTTCACTATTTGCAAAAAACTGTGATAGTCGATTTATACAAGCTTTTCTTTCGGCGAATTTTACACTGGCAAAATCGTTAGCCATAGACAAAATAAGATGGTAGTCACTTAGAACCAGGTACGAACTATGTATAAGGTGAATGCATGAAAACATTCGCGGATACATAAATAGGTACCAGAGCCTGTGGCGAGTCAATTTCGATGAGTATAGGCTGGAGTTGTGTTGTTCAAACACCGTTTTTCTCTTATTTACCCAAACTGTCCACTTATGGGCGATTGCTTCCTTTAGACAACCCAATTGTTGTCAGTACAGGTCCGAAATAAGAGTAGGAGGAGGTCATAGGAGATCAGCTCATAGTAGATGTTTCCCTAACAATCCTACCAAACACTTAGAAAAACCTTCCTGATCGTCAATTATGGCTTGGCCACTGTTTGTGCGAACCCGCCGAGATTTGATCTCGACCGTTTTCACCTGAAGTTGTGATTACTTTTGATCACCAATAACCGTCACCAGGAGAAGTTGATCGATTTTGTTTCGATTCAGCTGCAAAGTCCGGTTCTTGAGATTTTTTTCGTCAACTCGTGTGAGCCTCATATATTGAGCTCCTTTTTGACTCTGTCTTATTTAAAACACCAAAATTTTTTTTTAGGTTTTTTTGTAATGTTTAGTTCGAAATTTTTGACAATAGAGCGTGGTGAATCTTTGTCTTCCATATTATCGAAATATTATTTCTAATCGGATAAAGGCAAAAAAAGTCCTCTTCTTATTCTTCTTTACCGCTTACGCAGTTAAAACTGAGTTAACAAAAGCCCGCCAATCGTTTCTTCTTTTCGCTATTTGGCGCCAGTATGAGATACCAAGTGCAGCCAGGTCTTTCTCCATCTGATCTCTCTAATGGAATGGAGTTCTTCCTATTCACCTGCTTCCACCGGCGGGTACTGAATCAAACACTTTTACAGCTGGAGTGTTCTCTTCCATCCGGACAACATGATCAAGTTAGCGCAGCCGCTGACTCTTGATTCGTAAATATCGTCGTATATCTCGTACAGCTCATTGTTCTATCGACTGCGGTACTCGCTGTTTTCAAGCCAGATGTTCCGTAAGACCTTTCTCTCGAACACTACTAATCATCACCAGATGATGTCATTGCTCATGCCTCCGCACCATATTGCAGGGTTGGAATAATGACGAACTTGTAGAACTGTTTGGTCTTTGTTTGTTGAGAAAGGACTTTACTTTTCAATTGCTTACTCAATCCAAATGTAGCCCCTGAGCACGAGTGATTCGGCATTGCGTGGGAGCCAAATTGCGAATACATGAATCAATGAAAAAAAACTACAGCCTCGTATAAAAACTCTACTTTTGATGACGACCACATCAAACGTAATAAGGACCATACCACTAATCTAATTTTGAACTCACTTACATATCTTATCTTATATTTCTAAAGTCATTTTGCGTAACTTGATCATTCTTATAGAACGGGCAACGAGCTACTAAATACCAAAGCCATCTATTGGAGAAATAAAGGATTTATTTTTACCAGACCTTATACGAGTATTAAACATGCCTACATATGGGTATATAGTGACTGGACTAGTATTTCTGCAATATTATCTTACCTTTCTTTATGACCGATATATTCTTCTTCGTCAAAATCAATATTATAAATATAATTAATCCTTGGGCGGAGTTGAATGCATTTATAATCGCACAAATAAAGATATACTCCTCTCTATCGCCTGCCAAATAGGCGAAGATCTCCAGTAGCCAACTAATACCCATTATAGTGAACATGCGAAAGAAGAGCCAAACACTAAAAGAATCGAAATAAAAAAGTTTAGTTCACCATAACTGGAACAAAATTAACGAAATCGACTAACTTATTTTGTTGCGAATGCAGACGATAAGAGGACAATGTTGAAAACGATAAGTAATAGCATTGACAGACGGCAGCGTTAAACCAGATTAATTGCATTTTTCGGGATTAATCCAGGAGTTACCACAGCTAACTCCGTTGCTGAATCCAAAAATAACTCTCAAAATTTTAGGGAGTTTGTGAGATTTTCGTTGGCAACATTGTTAAAAATGGCCAATTTTCATCTATTGTGAATGAAATACAAGCAACCCTGACAGCTGTTTATCAAATTCTCAATATAATATCAATAAAACTTCTATGTTATGATGCAGTTTTAAAAATAATGTGTTGATATGCTTTTGTAATAAAAAATGGTTTGGTTTGGTCGCATAGCTGCCGTCTGTCACCTACAAATTTGGATCTGATTAAGTGCGCAGTTAATCCGGATTAACGCTGCCGTCTGTCAAGGCTATAAGAGACAAGATCCATAAAAATAAATCATCGCAGACCAGTTATCAGCTGCATAGGAATCGTGCTTGATTAGCCACAAAGAATCGTATATACATACATATATGTATACATATATACATATGTATCTATATATGACTGCAACTTACCATTCAGCCAACAATGCAAAACACCAATACCCGACTTCAGTTCGTCCGGCAGGTCGGAATACTGTAACGTAACCGTTATAGCGGTCATAATAGCTGGCACCCCCCAAGCATATAGCGAGTAAAAAAGAAACCGTTTGTGCTGCGTTGTTTTTTGAATGGGAACATTGGTGATGCGAAAATTTTGCCAGAGATCGAAGCAGATCACGTTAAGCCAGAAAAAGACGGCTGTGAGGATATAGTAGGTGACGAATCCTATAAAAATTCAATGAAACCATGAATGATGTATGAACTTACAGCTAATATGACTCTCTTCTACGAGTATAGTATCTTTTCTACAACACCAAGAGGAAATAGCATACTCACCTATAGTAGCGCAATCGATATCATCGTATATCGACTGTCATAGATTGATCACTACAATTAGCAGCGTCCATTAGCCAATGAAAATAGATAACAAGCTAAACATTTGCCATGTAAGTTCCTTAACTTTCCCATAAGCCACAATATAAGTATTGTTGCATATAGAAATGGTACGGAAATCGTCAAAACTGTGAAATATATGTATATGAAAGACTCATCTGCGTTGTTTCTAAAACTCAAATTGATTACGCTTTAATCTTCCTATCGCTTTCTGACCCTCACTCTTTGTACATATGTATATATTGGATTCATAACTATATTCGTGTGGCTTGCCAAGAGGTGGCGTTGGAAAGCTACTTCACTTGTGCGTCTTTTTTAGAAAATTTAGTTCAGCGGAAGAGTATGGAAGCCTTTTCTTTACTCAAATATGTCGAACTTTGTACGTGAAAAGTTTTTTTTATGGGGAGTTCTTCTTCATTATTTTTATACGAAGAAAGCCTCAGTTCAAAGTCATCTTTTTTTTTGTGGAAGTTTATGGTGAACATATTCTAGTTGAGTGCAGCTGCCGAAAGTGGTTTGCACGATTTAAAAGTGGTGATTTTGGCTTGGAAGACGAAGTACGTCTTGAGCGACCGAAAAAGTTGGAAGTTGATTAATTGACAGCATTGTACGATGGAGATTGTGGCCAAATACAAGAAGAGATCTCAGAATCTTCGAGAGCCACTTAAGTAGCCATTTCAAAACGTTTAAAAGCAGCAGCTGCACCGAAGCTAATATACCCTTCACAGAAGCATTTCTTTTAGTAACTATGTGTCCAGTTTGTATGAAATCTATATGCTATAGTAATCCGATCTGAACAATTTTTTCGGAGATTTTATTGTTACCTTAAGCAGTAATCCATGTCAAATTTCGTGAAGATACCACGTCAAATGCGAAAGTTTTCCATACAAGCCCTTGATTCCGATCGTTCGGTTTGTATGGCAGCTATATGCTATAGTAAGCCGATCTGAACAATTTCTTCCGATATTACATTATTTCTATGAGCAATAACTCATACCAAATTTCGTGAAGATATATCGTCAAATGAGGAAGTTTCCCATGCAAGCATTTGATTCCGATCATTCAGTTTGTATGGCAGCTATATGCTATAGTTAACCGATCTGAACAATTTCTTCGGAGATTACATTGTTGCCTTAGAAAATAATCTATACCAAATTTCGTGAATATATCTTGTCAAATGCAAAAGTTTTCCATACCAGCACTAGATTCCGATCGTTCAGTTTGAATGGCAGCTATATGTTATAGTGGTCCGATATCGGCAGTTCCGACAAATGAGCAGCTTTTTGAAGAGAAAATGACGTTTGCAAAATTTCAAAACGATATCTGAAAAACTGAGGGACTAGTTCGTATGTATGCAGACAGACGGACATAGCTAAATCGACTCAGCTCAACATACTGATCATTTATATATATGTACATATATGTATACTTTATAGGGTCTCCGACGCTTCTTTCTGGGTGTTAAAAATCTCGTGACAAACTTAATATATCCTGTCCAGGGTATACCAACCGCACGAATATAGTTATAGACTTATCTCCTGCTTTTCTTTGATTCTCTTTGTCTCTCTCCTACATGAAGAGATTCTCTCTATCTTACTCACACGGTACTTACTTATCGTGTTGGCTATTATTGTTAGTGGTTTCTCTTCAGTATCAGAAAAACAATCCATTGGATTCAGTACATTTATGCCATTTACTGGATACGCATACAGGCAATAATCTCGTCGAGAAATTAATGGGCGATCAGCGATCAACAGTGAGCCATTCTGTGGAATATACAAGAGTTCAAAAATAATATTTTTATTTTATTTTACTTATGTACTTATTTACCTCAAACAATTCCCATCGGTCCAGATCACTTAGATGTGGAACTAGCATTTCTCCACTTTCGCACGGTAACCCTCTTTGCACCACAAATTCAGTCAGCCAATTTATTGCGCGTTGAGTACCATGGTGCAGCGTTATATTTAAATATGGTGAATAGTTAATACCCTCTATGAGTGTCGGTTCACATTTTGCTGGAGAGGTTTCGTCTAAACGACGAATCTTGGCGCGTGGATCACAACAGAATTGGATACATCGCTTGAGTTGGCATACACAGCCGCGTAAATGCTGCTCCACGGGCTTGCGCTCAACACCGAACAGTTCTATGCATTCATAGTAGCCAATCAAATGCGGCGGTACTAACAAACCTCCGTAGGAGTAGGTACCATTCGGGAATTTTTGACTAGCAGTTATGTTAACGGTAACTTCAAAGGCACAATTCGGTATATTCGATAAAACTCCGTGGCAATTCAATAAATATATAACGAAACACACGATCGAGTGCCGATATCACATTTTCACACTGAAATTCGTTGTTATATATTCTATTAACTTTATAGGTAGCGTTATTATTAAGTCCACTCAAATTAGCCAGTTAAAGTTAAAACCTTAAAATATGTAAGTATATTTTTCTAGTAATACATATAAATAGCTTTGCACTTTATGATACGAGAGAAAAGATAATTTGTCGATAAATAATTTTTTTTTACTATTTTCCTTATCAGAATAGTGGCTACACATATCTCTCCAACCTTCACGAGCTCCTTGACCAGGCAATTCGTTCAAGCTTAGGAGCTCAGATGTTCCAAAAAGTCTCGCTCGATACTGAGCCTGACCTCGCAGAATAAGAGCAAAATAAAGCATAAAGACGAAGAAAAATATTCCAGATTGAAATTGCAAAAGAGTTGAGGCCAAAAATATAAAGAAACTAAAGAACCTACAGCTCAGAGATCAAATCAGCTGGAAGAAGCGAAAATCTAATGAGTTCGAAGCTATCCAACTGAAACAGATTCTCATTTCTAAAAAATATATAATAAGGTGAAAGCAAATAACTTCGGCTTGTCTTAATCACTATTTTATATAAAAATCTTCGAAACTCTGCGAATATTTCGAAGAAATGAACGACCATGAGTAATTCTGTAGTACTTTCTTCTTACAGATCTCTGAACGAAAAGTAAAAAAAAAAAATTTCGAAGCTGTTGCTTATTGACAAGTTTTCTTACTCATTTGCAGAGTGTTCTAATTAAATTATCTATGGTTTATTCAGCCGTTGACTTCTGACGGTCAGTAGTACTTCCGAAAATGTATGAGAAAACAAATTAACACACCTCTGAATATTGAGATGACTAGGCCACTTCTCTGTATTCACCTTGGCGCTCCAAAAACTTTCCAAAAAATCATACAATATTTGAGAATTCTACTTCTCACAGCTGAAGCGACACGTACCAGAAAAAATAAGTTCATCTACTAATATCGGATTATTGGCGAAAGAAAAGTCGTAACAAAGTCGGTCTGGCAATATTATAATGAGAATACCAGGTGATATGTAGGTACTCAGAAATCACTCAGAAATTTAGTAGGTTCTTATTAAGCAGTGGCGACTTTCTGCAATAGGGGAAACAGACTTTGATAGGTCTTTCGGACTATCGGACTTCTTAATATTTAAAAGAAAATTTAGTTCAAAGCTTTAAAGTCTAAAAATTTCATGATCGTTATACACCACAGGCATGACAATGATGTGTTTTAGTGTATTGGATACACAATGTAGAGACGGAATGTCAAACAAATGTTGTTTTATATGGAGGGTTAGAAGAATATATAATTAGACAGTTTTCACCATCAAATATTGATCGATGTATACGACACAATTATATTAGATAAATTTGGTTAGGGAAAGTACTCAACCGATTTTATCCATTTTCAAAGGAGATCACACTTTTGCCAGGAAAATATTCGTATTCAATATCACTTGACTTCCTTAGTACGTTTCACAAATTGACTGATATTTCCGGTATAAAATCAGCAAAAAATACGGAGGCTAGCAAAGAAATGTTCATACAAGTCATATAGATCAGTTTAAGGCGATTGCTTGCACCGAAAATCGATTCGTCTTTCCTTCCCAGATCAATGAATGATATAGTTTGTATTATGATTTTATTGTATAACACATATTTTTTTGGTTTTTTATTTTCTTTTTTATGAAATAGTTGTTGACTAGTCACTTCAACATGAATACTAAGTACTATTTTTACAAACATTAATCAGCAATAACAACTTTTAACCGCAGAATTTCGTTGGAGCTCCTATTGTATTGTTGTTGAACCGCACGAGTATTATAGTAAACTAAAATTACTCGTTTATTTACAGGCTCTTATAACATCGAAAAACTCAAATTTGTTTATGTGCACACATTGTGACAAAAAAAGCACCCGAAAATTTTAATTAAATTCCACGGGTAAATGATATTTCGAAAAAATGTTTTTTGCTGAGTTGCTAGGACTGTTCTTAATTACTATGTCAAATATGAGCGAGATCTGTCAACCAGTTTGTTTACAGCAGTTGCTTAAGTCGGCACACCTCAGTAGTGCGTTGCGATTTTTATGGATAAAAATATCAAGCAAAGAATTTGACTCAAATTTTGAATTGCTAACCAAATTTCGTGTGCAGAATTGTTGCGAATGTTGCCAAAGGCTTACGGTGATTCAGTTTTATCAAAACCACAAGCCCATGAGTGGTACAAAGCATCCCAAGACGGTCGATAAAACGTTGAAAACATGCCTCGTGCTGGCAAGAGATTTGTGGATATTTTGGCTATGAAATGCGTTCTTGCTCGACTCGTTCCGATAAAACTGAATTTTCTTCAAAAATAGTGACATATACAGGTATCTTTGGACATGCTTGATCATGCGAATTTCGATCCCAAATTCATGAAGAACATTATAACTGCTGATGAGCCATTGTTTTATGAGTTTAACATGCAAACAAGTCAACAATCATCTGAATGAAGAAAACAAAAGCAGCCGAAACCAAAAACAACACGCCAAAGCCGATCTAAAATCGAGAAGATGTTCATTGTTTTTTTTCGATATTCGAGGTTTGATGCATCATGAATTTCTTCTGGAGGGACAGGGTCTTATTGGCCATATTGAGGCGTTTGCATGCGAACATCCGTCAAAAATGGCTGGAATTGTGCAAAGTCCATCCATGGATTTTACTCGATGTTAGTGCACCATCGCATCGAGCCACGATTGTGATTGAATTTAAAGCAAAAAACGCAATGAATAGCATCGATCAACCACCGTATTTACCAGATTCGGCTCAAGTGCTTATGAAAAGTGTTTCGAGTACAGTCAAAATCATTGACATAACTGTATCATATTTGGTGGGGATTACTTTGAAGGCCACAAAATAAATATTGTCAAAAAATTAAATATTCTGCGCTTTATTTACAATATCCGGGTACTTTTTTGTCACAATATATGTATGTAATTAATTCCAACTAATTGCAATAAATACTGTAATTAGATTATATCACAAATTCAATGAAGTGTTATTAAAAGAAAATCTTTAATTACAATAAAAGTTTTCGATTTGAAAAATATGGCAACTCTCTACTAAATTTTTTATACAAAAATTCACAGTTTTATGAAAGTAGTAATGTATTCTAATCAGTTTAGTTCATTATAATATTCAAAAATGACAAATCTCCACTAAAACGAAAGCAAAGGTAAATTATTTATCAAGATATTCTCCTTCCCAAAATACTTCTTCTGTAGGTCAGCAAAGTGAGTCTCCGTGGCGGTGATAACCTCCGATGACTCCACTACCTGCCCGGCGAATGACTTTTTTCAGTTTGAAAAAAGATTACGCCCCAAATCGATCTGCATATATGACTGTAGGACGGCGTAGGTCTGAACCAGGTTCAAATCATGATGTAAAAGAACTTTTTTCTTCGCTAAAAAGGTTACATTTTCTTTGCCATCGAATCAACCAAGTACTTTTTTTAGGTATTTGGTCTATGTGGACTTCACTTTGCGAAACTCAGAAGATATGATCATCACATCAGCTAGCTCTCACAGTTTCATTACAGGTCTGCCAATAAGAGAAAGTGGACTTTTTTTCATGCTATCCTTCGTGGTAGCCAATGCCGGAACATACGAGCCTGGACCGTCAAAAACATGAAACCTATGCTCTTTAAAAGATCTTTAAATCTCCACCCTTATAATAAGATCCCTTGTTTTCACTGTTAATACTATATTTCCTAACAAAAGTTTTCTTGAATATGGTATTGTTTAGACCCTCTAAAATGCTTTGGGCGCTACTGCTGTATTCGGTGATTCGACTTACTTCTTACTTTACGTAACGCAGCCTCTTAATTCGCTTTGGTACACGTTAGTGTTATCAATTGTCTTTTTGGTAAATTTGAGATGTCTTTGCGTTCGAAATACCGAAGAGATACCAGATCACCCCACACATAGATGACGCCATATGATTTTTAGTTAGCTCCAACCCGTTAATAAGTTTGTGAATTATATCACTTTGAGTGATGCAAAGCAAATGGAACAAAAGGAATTTCGTATGTTGATAGAATAATGCCTTTTGAGGGGCTAAAATACAGTTGAAGCAAAAACATTTGTTGACGGGTTTCCGGACACAGCCCCAGAAAAGTCAATCATAAAGTGTTGGTATCCTAAGCTTAGACATGATGAAATGAGCACCAAAGACGGTAAGTGTGCTCTGCCCAATCTACAAAAAGCGAGACTCCACAATCTACGCCTACTACCGTGGAATAAGCCTGACTGTTGACAGTTGTAACTTTGAAGTCGTAGATTAATTTGATCAGCCTCGAAATCCAACGCAGTATAAATTTTGGCAACAGGTGCTACTTCGGACTGAGTAGACAATTGAGAAGTACAGTCCTCTCTCGGCGAACAACGATCCAATTCTAAAAGTCACTCATCATTCCCGTCCTGCTACATGGTGCAGAGGTGTAGACGATTTGATGAGTCGGCGTTACGAGTTTTCGAAAGAAAGATTCTGATCCCTTGACGCATTGGCAAGGGAGTATACCGTAGTCAATGAAACGATGAGCTGTATGAGTTATACGACGACATTGACATAATTCAGTGAATTAAGACATAGCGGCTACGCAGGCTAAGTCATGTCGTCCGAATGGATGAAAACACTCTAGTTCTGAGAGTATTCGATGCAATATTCACCGGGAGAAGCAGAGGAAGACCTGCAGTCCATTGGAAAGACCAGGTGTGTTGTAAACTCAACTATATCCCTGTAAGCGGTGTCTACGAAGAAGAAAAAAAGAAAGCTATGTGCAAAAACAACGTCGAGTTGATGATTCGGAACAGCGTTTGGAGATATTTAATCGTAATAAACCCGAATTTTTCAACGACATGTGACAGCGAATGAAACATATATCCATCATTTCACCCTGAAGTCAGTGAAAACGATTGCAAAAGTCTATGAATTGGTCTTCAAATTGCTTTCGCATCCACCGTATTCTCTAGACAATTTCATCTTCTCAGATCTTAAAAGAATGCTCTCTAGGAAGAAATTTTCATCGAATAAAAAGAGAATCGTCTAAACTAAGGCCTCTTTTGAAGCAAAGGACAAATCGTACTACAAAAATGGTATCAAAAAGTTGAAGGGCCGCTATTATCACATTATATCATTACCTATGAAGAGAACTTCATATGTTGAATAAAAAACAAATTTCGACAAAAAAATTTGTATTATTATGGTAGTCCGAGAACTTTTTAATCGACTTGTTGTACACCGAAAAATTGGATCAATACCAGCTTTATGTTTAAAATAAAAATAATAAACAACCTTGCTCCTTTTAAAAAATAATTCGAAAACTATATAAACCTGTTTTCGCAAAATTGTCTTTAAGTAATTTTTGAGAATAATAAAGGCAGTTTAAGTATAATACATTTTTTTAATATAGGTCTATATATGTATATAAGTAATTATATTAACGACGTCATTAAAATTTTATAGTATCTATATAATCTGTAATCTCTCATCGTTGCACTTTCCAAGCGGTTTCCACAACAGCTGCAAAATATCAACAAATAGAGATTAAATAAAATTTCTGAATCCAATGCAACTCTGTCATACCCCGTCAGAGTATATAAAAAAATGCAAAGAAAATTTTGTAATTGACTTACCATTCTTTATGAGCAGGAGCCCCCTCTTCTTCATAACCAATAACACAAATATGATTAATCCTTGAAAACCGTTATAGATATTCGTTATTTTGAATATAATAGCATAATCACTCTTGTTATCGACCATATAAGCGATTATCTCTAACAGCCAACTAATACC